>NC_091952.1:195853816-196091316 GCF_031021105.1 Erythrolamprus reginae | reverse complement strand
GATTCAGGTTGAAGGCTGTATTCACACCTAACCACAACACTATGCTAAAATGTGATCACTAATCTGTATAGTTTGAATCCAAGGAGTATTATAAATTTATGGTTCAATGGGCTACGCAATCCCATGGAAGTGGATTATTTCATATTGTATGAATATGGGTGCAATCTATTTGAGATGCTGCAGCTTTAGATCAGACATTTTATTTAAAAAAGTATCTTTAGTATTTCATGCAAATCAGTGATTTAAGAAAAGACTAACCCTGAAATCACTGGACTACAGTGATCTGTTCTTCAGGCACTTTACTGCAGTGCATCTTTCCTGTTATACAAGTTCTCTGCTTATAGCCTGGACAGCAATATTTTAATGAGAGAAAAATGTAACATTAGAAGTTTGGGCTTTATATTATATTAAAAGAAACTGGATTTGCAAGAAAATGTGGCTCGGAATGCTACTTTGCTGATCCTGGACAGTCAATCATATTCTATGAGTTCAAAACTGTCAAGAGTACAAAATGAAAAATCCTTTTTTCCCACCCACCCCTAAAGCATGCCCTTAACTATTGCAAAGGCTCTATAAAATTATTTGTATGTATGTTTGAAAAACATCTTATGCCTCTTGTTTTTCAATTTCCCTACTTTTTCTTTCAGCATTCATCACCTGAGGGAATGATGCAAAAAAATTATGAACTTCATTTTCCTCAAATGAAAATTTTTATTTCAGCTCAGCATTTTCTAATGACTTGCAGAGACATTAAGGATAGGACAGGGTTAGGAATTCCTTCTCTAAAGGGCACTGGGAAAGGAATTACTCAAAGTAGAACGGTTATACTAGTGAGATTTAGTGGCTATGTGTTTTATATTACTCAGTTAATACCCTCTTCTCAAAAATATATTATCCCAGAAATTCAAATTCCCTAGCAATTTTCTTTCTCTTAAAGCATGACTTGCTTTATTTGAACTATTTGAATTTCTTTAATCCAGCGAAGTTTACTTCATTCACTCAACTTGTTTGTGGAATTTTATGACATACATAATCTTCAAAGAAAACATTCAAGCATTTGATCTACAATATTCCTAACATAAAGGAATACAAATATTTGTATTTTCTTCTCCTTTTTTTCAGATTAAGAAAATGAATTTATACAGACATTGCTATCAGAGTAATTTCCTATAAATTTATTCCAAAGCCTTTGTATTCAACAACTCAAAATTAATTGTACTCACATGGTGACTAAAAAATATTGCAATTGTTATTTATCTGATAATATTATTTATAAGTTTATAAATAATAACATTCCAACCAACTATGGCTTATTTAACAATCTATTTAAAAACCTGAGACTTAAAGTCATTTTGAATAGAATAGAATTCTTTATTGGCCAAGTGTGATTGGACACACAAGGAATTTGTCTTTAGTGCATATGCTCTCAGTGTACATAAAAGAAAAAGATACATGATGATGGACCTAGATTAATAATGGTATAGGCATGTTGAGATCTTTCTGTGATGATCAGATAATTTTTTAAAGCTTTCTAAATTAAAACACTGACTACATTATATAGATTTTTGGGGGCAATATGCTGACTCTGCAAATCACTTAGAGAAGACTGTAAAACACTGTGAAGCAGTATATAAGACTGTTACTGCTAAGTGCTATATACATGAAATAAAGGCAATCCTCAACTTACAACCACAACTGAGCCCAACATTTTTCTTGCTAAGCAAGAAAGTTGTTAAGTGAGTTTTGCCCCATTTTATGACCTTTCTTGCCACAGTTTAGTGAATCATTGCAGTTGTTAAATCAATAACATAATTGTTAAGTGAATCTGGTTCCTCATTGATTTTGCTTGTCAGGTCACAAACCATGATTAGATTAGATTTATTGGATTTATATGCCGCCCCTCTCCGCAAAGTCAGGGCGGCATATTAACCTGGGATATTGCTGCAATCCTCATAAATATGAATCAGTTGCCCGGTGTCTGAATTTTGATCATGTAACCAGGGGGATGCTGTAATAGTCATAAATGTGAAAATGGTCATAATTACCGGTAACTTTTTTTAGTGCTTTTGACATTTTGAACAGTCACTAGATGAACTGTTGTGCATCGAGGACCACCTGTAATGCATCTTATTTCTGATATTGAGCATAATATATTTGACATTGCAGTGTTTTATGTTTTTTTTACAGTAGAATGCTTTGTAAGTACAACATTAAATAGGTAATATTATTGAATCAACTTAATGGGGATTGTCAACAATATTGTTTACCTCCCACAGTAACACTGACATGTTTTGAAAGTACTAACCAGAATATGAACAGCATGCTCTGTTAAATGCAAGCATAAATATTCCACATGGCTGGAATTTTTTTTTTTTAAGGGAAAATTTTCTTTGATCATGTCAGAAATGCTGGCTATAAACCAAAATGCACAGCATAAATTAAGCTTAATTACAATGCCTGCAGTGTTCTTCCATATTTAATTTTAAGAGTCTGTCGATGCAAAAGTAATCACTTGCACACATTCAGACTTTGCCCTACCTGTTTGCATGGGAATCTACAGAGTTTCCATATATTTTAAAATCTTAGTCTAATTAAGATATTCTAATCTCGAAGTTAGTAACGATAATATAATAGCTAAAGAAAGAAAACAAAAGGAATGCAGTAAGTATTTCAATCATTGTAGACCAGTACTAAGAGGAATTGTTTTTGTTATTTACTGCATTGGTATAAAAATCTGAACAGATGGGACAATCCCCCATCTAAAAACTATGTGCCCTAACCTCAGACATGGAAATGCATTATAAAAACAATTACTGTGCTTGTTATGTAGAGATAGTATGTTCTCTAATCAGTTAATATAAGAATATTCATTTAACATGTGTTTTAGAATTTAAGAATTCATTAATTATTTTTTAAGATTATGAGGGGCCAATATGAAGCAGATACTAACTACAGTAAATTCTGCTATTATTCTCCGTGCAATAAAGCATAAAAATCATATATCAAATTCATTTTTAACCAACGACCCCTTTGAAGTCTTATTAATTCTTGCTCTGTTTTGTTCACTAGTTGCCCAATTTAAAATTAGGATCTTTATGATATGCAGCATCTGCCACATTTCTTATGTAGTGTTTAAGTGATCAAAAAAAGAAGAAATAATCTGTTTATTGACAGAATTATTTTATGTTGAGTTGGCATTGGTTTAGGATGTTGACATGACTTTTAAAAGTACAGGTATGTTTATAATGACTACTATAGTCAAATGCTAACCCAAGCAGGACTAAATAAATATGGTATTTTATTACTCACATACATGAAGAGAAAATTATACATAATTGCTGAACCTGTCTGGCTTATCGTCCATAAGTACACTCTTGGTAGAAGAATTTAACAAGTCATATTTTATTTCCTGTAATCATTCTCAGCTTGCTTTCCATATTCTAGTTTCAACACTTATTAGAATATGATATTCTAGATATTGGAATATGAACATAAATTTCTCACGTGAAATACTGCCTGCAACTATAAGATCAGGATGTAGTCTGCTATGTTCAAAGAATGTGCATTCAAAATTATCAGCAACCTGATTTGTCTGGATGTAATATACCACACACACATACACACACACACATACACAGAGCCAGTAGTCATTAAAACCTCTGCCAACAGCATGCCGGGACTCTGACAGCTGCTCTCTTTGTTTTGCTTTGCAGTGCCCTCCCCCACCATCATGCTGACCTATATGAGCAGCTTTGCATTGCTTTCTTTTCCAGGCTTTCATCAAGTAGGAGCAAAGAAAATTCTAGCTTGAGCAAAAAGCCAAAGCAATGCTGGTAAACACAGATACAGGCTTTATCTTCCCCGAAATAAACTACAGTTATCCACAATGCGGTCCTGAAAAATAACACTGCAATTGCACATTTTGTTTGTCGGTTTCTTTATTCCAAAATGCAATCAGTACAAAATCATTTCCTCGAGCCACCCTGCAGACTCAAAAGTGTTTGCCTATGTATCAGCCATAATGCAGCACTCAGGGTGGGGGTGGGGGTGTCAAAATGGTGAGATTTTCTATATATATCCTATTTCTTCACAAAATAAGACATCTCCTGATAATAAGCTCAATCAGGCTTTTGAGTGCATGGCAATAAAGCCAAGCGCATATTTCAGGGTTTAAAAAAAAAATAAGACAGGGTCTTATTTTCAGGGAAATACAGGGTATATGGAAATACGTATACATACATACAGTCCTTCGGGACTGAGCCCTTCAGGATTGGGTGGCAAAGAAGTCAAATAAATAATAAATACACACACACACAAACACAAACTTCAAAGGGGGGGTTAAAAATGAATTTGATATATGATTTTAATGCTCTATTGCACAGAGAATAATAGCAGAATTTACTGTAGCTAGTATCTGCTTCATATTGGCCCCTCATAATCTTAAAAAATAATTAATGAATTATTAAATTCTAAAATGTGTGTGTGTGTAACATATTTTCGCTGATAAGGAAAAGGAAGGGAGACTATATAAATCTATTTCAAGCCATTTTGCTCTTATCAGCGAGCCATTTGACAGAAAACATATACGCACATAGACATATATTTATATATACATAGACATGTGTTATTGTCATTATTATAGGGAGGACTAAGAATAGAATAGACGTCCTTATTGGCCAAGTGTGATTGGACACAGAAGGAATTTGTCTTGGTGCATATGCTCTCAGTGTACATAAAAGAAAAAGATACATTTGTCAAGAATCATGTGGTACAACACTTAATGATTGTCATAGGGGTCAAATAAGCAATGAAGAAACAATCAATATTCATAATGAAGAAGAAATTCTAAGCGGAACAGTTTTAGTACAAGCTGTTTTGCACTGTAGGAAAAGAGGGAGGGGAGGGAAATTTCATTTACGGAGGCAATCCAATATTGCTTTTTTCCCTTTTAATTAAAAAAGAAAACAGCAACAAGACTTTAAACGGATGAAGAAATGCGGGAAGTAGGATGAGATCCTGACATTGTAACCAGATCCAGCAACAAAATCGAGAGACAAGAGCAAATGGGGGAAACTGGGCGAGAGAGGGAGGGCAAAAACCACCAAAGCCGAGCAAGGGAAGCGGCCCAGTGCTGGGAGCTTGAGACTCCGTCGCCACCCTTACCTGCTCCGGCCGAGCTTCGAAGGGCGCCGCTTCCATTGACAGTGACGGTCCCATCCCTCCAGATGCGGATGTCGGCGGGGCTCTCCACCCGGCGGCTCAGGCTCTCTCCGCGGCGATCCCCGGAGCGGAGGGAGCCGCAGCACTGGTAGCAAACGGCCCACGCCTGCTCCTCGTTGATGGGCTGGTTGTAGAGCTTGATGACCTCTTCCAACGAGAGGGCTTCCCGCAGCATCGCAGCCGCCTGGCCTCCGCCGTAGCCCTCGTCCTCGCCGCGGCTGGAGGTGCCGGGCGAAGGCTCCTCGTCTCCCGCCGCTCCGGCGCAAGCCATTCCTCCTTTGGCTGGGGAGAAGAAACCCCACCGGGCGCGAGCTGCTCTGTTATTCGCCGCCCCTCGCCGCCTTCGCCTCGCTTCGCCTCAGCTGCTGCCCGCTGCCTTCATCTTCTCCCCAAACTCCTCCTTCTCCGCCAAAGCAGCCACCGCAGTCGAGCGCGTGAGCGATGCAGGGCAGCCCAACGCCGCCGGGAGGGGAATCCAAGCCGGGAAGAATTGCGGACCGCCGGCCGAGTTACCCGCTTCGGGGGCGGAGACTGTTGGAAAGGCGGGATTCACTTCATAGCAACCCAATGGCGTCCGCTTGCCACCCGCCGTTCTCTTTCTCCGATTTTCGGCCGCCTCCTGCCTGTGGGAAAGCGCCGCCGCAAGAGGAGGCAAAAGAAGGCCCTGTATTATTAAATTTAAGTTTAATTTAATTATGAAATTTATAGGCCGCCCAAGTCCTGACAGACTCTGCGCGCGGGAGGATGGTACTTGTACAGGACATCCTCGACTTCGCAACCGTCAAATTTATAATGGCACAAAAATGTGACTTATGGACCCCTTTTCACTCTTAGGGCTTTGCAGAGTCCCCATAATCATGTGGTCAAAATTTAGATGTTAGTCAGCTGGTTCATGTTTATGACCTTTGAATTTGAATTTTGAATTTGAATTTTATTAAATTTATAGGCCCAAGGTCGTGCTGTGTCCCAAGGTCATGCAATCCCCTTTTGCCACCTTGTGACAAGCAAAGTCAACGGGAAGCCAGATTTACTTAACAATAGGG
Organism: Erythrolamprus reginae; assembly: GCF_031021105.1. Taxonomy (NCBI): domain Eukaryota; kingdom Metazoa; phylum Chordata; class Lepidosauria; order Squamata; family Dipsadidae; genus Erythrolamprus; species Erythrolamprus reginae. The sequence continues at coordinate 196,085,053 of NC_091952.1, read as the reverse complement.
TTACTAACTTATCAACTGCAGTGATTCACTTAACAATTGTGGCAAGAGAAGTTGTAAAATGGGGCAAAAAAAAATCTCATTTAACAAATTTCTCATTTAGCAACATAAATTTTGGGTTTAGTTGTGGGTTGTAAGTTGAGGAATACCTGTATCAATATTACCTATATCAGTGTTTCCCAACCTTGGCAACTGGAAGATATTTGGACTTCAATTCCCAGAATTCCCCAGCCAGTGAATGCTGGCTGGGGAATTCTGGGAGTTGAAGTCCAAATATCTTCCAGTTGCCAAGGTTGGGAAACACTGACCTATATCAATATTTCCGTGGCAAGAAAACAGACCACATGTAAAATCTTCCCCACTGAGATTTCAGAAAGAAGTGTGCCTTATCTTCAATTAGGCTTTATCCCGCAATTAAGAAGAGTCTATAATTCTTTTCCCACCAAGTGCACAAGATCCTGACATATGCTTTGCTCTAATGTACAGCACTGCATTCTGATATCTACTTATGGTTTTTCCAAAACAACTTTGTGGGTTTGTATGAGACAATGAATCATAAAATTCTATTGGCATAATTCACATCAAATGTAGTTTAGGTTTGTGTTTTGCCTAAGCACAGCAGGCCCTGACAATTATCCAAAACCTTTGAACTAGCATCAGTATGAGTAAACAATAATACACACTACTCACTATGAGTACCATAAAACAGATGCGTAAGGAAACAAAGATAAACAACGCCATTCAGGTGTGGAGTTCTGTTGTTTAGGGTTAGGAATGCATTGATTCAAGTAATATTGTATAATTCTTATCAAGAACCAGGATAGAAACAGGTGCAAAATGAGAAATGGGTGAAATTTAATAAATATTTATGCCTGCTTCACACAATATGTTAACCTACAGGCTACCCTAGAGCCAAACTAATAAAAATCACCTAATATTGGGCATAAATGAATTTATTTCAATCTGGATTCACTATGTTATCCAGTTCAGATAGAAAAGACAAGAAAGGTCTTGTTTTTTCTAAAAGCTCAATGAAATAGTTCAGATCCTTCTTCAGATCTTTGTCTTTCTGGCATTTGGCTTCTCTTCTTGGCAATTTCCATGATTTGCTTTGACATCCAGTTTGATTTCTTCTTTTTCTTTTTACATGAATTTGTAATGATTTCTTTAAATCTATTCTACACTTCCAGATTCGAAAGCAATTTCTGATATTCTTCCTGAAAATGGTGGATCCATGCTCAATATTATATTGGGGAAACTGCTTAGCATGTCTTCTGATTCAGCTTAATCTCGTTTTTTAACTTTATTGGATTTGTATTTTATGTATTGTATTGTTGTTGTTGTGAGCCGCCCCGAGTCTTTGGAGAGGGGCGGCATACAAATCTAATAAATCTTAATCTTAACTGAGAACTTGGACATAAGCAATTTGTGATATGTTCCAAAGTCAACTGTAGCCACCTCTTTGCTGTTGTAACTGCTTCTTCCAACTCTTTTTACCTGTATGCAAGAAATCACACAGGGGAGGGGGGGGGAGATTGTAGGATGATAAAAGACTTCCTTTAATCCCAACCCCAATCAAATAGGTAACTACATGTTTTAATTGAACAATTTTAAAATGGTTTCTTTTAGAATGGAATGTGTTAGCAGCATCTGAAAAATAACCGATATACCAAAAAACCCCATCTTTGAATAAGACACATATGCACATATTAAGACATTATTTATGGTTCCTGAATAAACTACAATTGGCTAAATGTGTGCATTTTGATAAGGCATAATTTGTGAATTGCAAAGTGCAAGAGTTTGATTCACATATTATCTAAGGCAAAACCAAATCACCTTTTTATATAACCTCAGGACAGAAGGATGAAGCATCACAGGGGACTTCTCCCATGGTGCTTCTCCCCAAAACCATAAAAGCCAAGGGGAATGAAATGGACTTACTGTTGCAAATAATCTTTGCATGAGCAAATCAATTTGGAAGCTTACAAATTCCTGAAGTTTTGTCTAGACTTGGTATCCTTGAGGAAAAACCTATTCTATGAGGTGCAGACTTGGATTTGGATCTAATGTGTCATATGAATTCAGCCATTAGTGTTGATTTAATGAAATAATTATCTCAATGTGAAGGCCATATTTAAATCAGAATTAAAATACTTAAGTACAATGCTCATACAGTAGTTCATTTAGATATTTTCTTTACTCCCAGAATAACCACAGAATATCTCTGTCTGTCTGTCTGTCTATTTATCTATCTATCTATCATCTATCTATCTATCTGTGCAAAAACCACTGACACATTAATCACGAAATCTCCAGAACCGTAAAGCCTACAAATTTGAAATTGGCCACGTACGTACCTCTTGGCTTCTAGATGCTCACTAAGAAATATTTTTCAAAGTTACCATTGGAGCATTAGAATTTTCTATATTATTATTAACAGGCATGGATGCTAAGGAATTCTACTCCCCATCTCCAATGAAAAGAAATCTGATCCAAATTCAAAACATAAGCAGAGGAATTTCAGTTTCGCTTTTGCTTTCATAGCAGCTTTACTACAGAATAGTTGAGCTAAGCCATGCCCAGGCTCCTTCCTGTCTCCTTGCTTACATTAACTTGTTCCTTCTACTGTAACATCAGTTAAAGGGAAAAGAGGAAAAGAATGCAGGAAAAGTTTTACCAATGCGATTAGGAAACCACAAGTAAAGGACACTGCACACAAATATCTTCAAACTCATTGCAAAATCAGTAGTCAGGCTGTAAAAAAGTATACATCCAATAATGAGTTTCAAGAAAAGGGTGGCATAGAAATAGAATAAATAAAATCCCAATACACATCCAATCACTATGTCACAAATGAAATCAATGCCTTGGACTAAGTATTTGTCTGGTTTTAAATGTGAACCTCAGATTTATTACTCCAGAGACAAGGTTGTTGATCTTGGACCCCGGTTACCCTGTGCCTGATGCCATGCTCTAAAGTGGCAGGATGAAAGTTCTGGGATGTACCGCAGTGGTAGATAAATCCACCTACCTCTCCATAACCCTTACACAGCCTTCTCACCCACCAGCATCCAATGGCAAAGCACTTTCTGCAGTCCAGAAGTACAATGGATATTTCCAAATGACTTCTTTTGGAACCAGAGAGGTGAAGGAGGGAAATTTTATGCCAACATTCAAAGTTTTACCACAGGATAGGGAGTATAATGGTGGGGCCTCAGCAGCAGTCTTCATTTCTCCAGATATACTTTGTTGGTGATGATGACAATGAGACGGACATCCGTCTTGGAATCTACCCAGGCGTCAATCCACAACTGGTTAGCCAATTGGAGAATTTGCTACACAAAGACAAGAATATTCTGGAATTTAAGGCTGCTGTTGATTCTGTTTCTAAGGGCCACAAGGACTTGGTGGTGATTAATGTTGATAGGAAGCCTTCTGGAGAGTCCCCAGGTCATTTCAATGCCATGACTACAGAAATGGCTGTTCTCATTGTCGGCCAGAATTTTGAGAAGAGAGATATTCTTCACAGCAGAAATTACGAATCAGTGAGACACACCATGCCTATGACATTCTCTAGTAACTTCTGATGTTCTGCCACGGAGAAGATGGCTATCTAGATATATATAAGTGAAAACCACTCAAACTGTAATCAGGAAATCTCCAGAACCATAAAGCCCTTCTGACAGTGAGAACAATCAACCAGTGGAACAGTTTGCCTTTGGAAGTTCTGGAAGCTTCATCACTTGAGTCTTTTAGGAAGAGATTGGACTGCCATTTGTCAGAAATGGTGTAGGGTTTCCTGCTTGAGCAGGGGGTTGGGCTAGATAACTTACAAGGTCCCTTCCAACTCTGTTCGTCTGTTAAAGGCCTACAAATTTGAAATTTGCCATGCATGTTTCTCTTAGCTTCTAGATGATCAGCCCTCTGATGTTAAGGAGTCCTACTCCCCCTACCCACCTAAAAGAGATCTCTTCCAAATGTAAAACACAAGCTTAGGAGGAGTTTCAGGTTTTTTACTCTCATAGCAGCAAGCAGGGGATAGGATAGGGGAGGCTTCTGAGGCAAACCTGAGGGAGAGAAGGGCATATGAGAGGCTTCTGTGGGCAAGGCTGAGGGAAAGAAGGGGAGGGGAGAGCCTTGAGAAGGGGACAGGAGAGGCCAATTGTAACTACTAATTAATTTTCGATCTGTGTCAATTTATCATGCCCAATCACATAGTTTGGTAGTGGAGCATGGGTATTTAGCTATTATATGTATAAGAGGTATTTATTGCTAACCCATTGCTGTGCAATACAAGAAAAGAGTAGGTGTTTGTGTTCTCTGTCAAAGATTCCATTCATATATTTTTTGTTTTCCTTTTGAGGGTTCCTTTTGGTTTACATGTTTTATTTATTTTAAAAAGTCTAGTTTTTAAAAAGCTACAACCTAACAGTTGCTGAACTTGGATGTTAAAAAAACTGTTGACTTCTGCTGACTATCCTGACACGCCCAAGTTGTTTTCTGGGCAACAGTACAGAAGTGGTTTGCCGCTGCCTTTTAGGATGTTTTTTTCCCTTCCCAATTTAGCCTACAGCCTTGGTTAATTCCTGGCATGGGCAGTTAAGCAAGATTTCTACAAACCCAACAGGAAATGATATTGGGCCAGAAGGAACCTTGGCACGAGTTTAATGAGGCTGCTCTAGATAGATGGATACAGTCCATGTATGCTTGTATTGGGTTTCAAAGATTTTGTGAGCATTGGAAGTGGAATTTGTGCTCTAGACAATAGATTCGCGGAGGTTTCACAACAACTGTGGCTGGCATATTTAGAGGCAAGATAGTCTGCTGTGCAGATAATAGGCAACCGAACAGGAACTGACTGGGCTCATTTTTATAAGCAGGAATGCTGACTTTGGATTGATCATTAGCCAAATTATTTTCTGATTGGAACAGGTTGGTGAAGGTTGATGAGACCTCCTATTTCTAGATTCTAGACCCTGGTCCACTAAACACTGAAGCACAACACTGCCAAATCTATAGCTCTATCCATGCACTGTCTTTACTCAAAATTAATTTAATTATAGTTCATTTAACACATTTATGAATTTGCATAACATACACTGCTCAAAAAAAAATAAAGGGAACACTTAAACAACACAATATAACTCCAAGTAAATCAAACTTCTGTGAAATCAAACTGTTCACTTAGGAAGCAACACTGATTGACAATTTCACATGCTGTTGTGCACATTTAACTTTATACAGAACAAAGTATTCAATGAGAATATTTCATTCATTCAGATCTAGAATGTGTTATTTGAGTGTTCCCTTTATTTTTTTTTGAGCAGTATACTAAATGTAAATTATTCTCATGATCTGGATTTATAAAAACATGTTGGACTGAAATGTGAGTAGTTAATTTATGGTTCAATGAATTGTAAGAACATAACCTATAAGAAGAAACAGGCAGCAGAGGCAATAAAACCTACTCAATCGGATATTGAAGATCTCTTAATTTGAGTGCTTCCTCCTCTGGCTCTGGAACTATTATTTACTATTATTGTGAATATATTCACTAAATTACAAAATGTATAAGTGTAATATAAGTAGACAGGCAATATTTGCACAAGCAAGCTGAAAACTGGCTTAAAGCCATTTATGAAAATCATTGGCTTAGTCTTATTTTTCAGGAACATCAACAACATCAACAATTATATATTTAGCTGCAATACAGAATCAAAATCTGAATTGTAGATTAGCTGATCTTGAGTTATGATGGAAGTATGCATATTCATATCACAAACTAATAATTCTCCATAATCCCTATGGATAGACTGAATCTCTTTTCTCCATTTGATTAGTATTTAGATTTTGTGTAAGCTATTATAGTGTATAGAGGATATTCCTACCTATCATTTTAGTAGGTTTTCAAAAGAAAAACTGTATACATTTTACTGTTTCAGTTTCTGGGTGGGTTTTTTTTGTTTTGGGTTAGAAAACTGATCTAGATTTTTACCAATTTGAACTTCTGCAAATCATTATTAGAACAAATTTTATTTCAATAAAATATATAAAATACATTATACAATTTCTCTCATGATATACAGTATAAAATTATACAGATCAATTCTAACACTATAGCAGTATCCTTTATTAGGAATCCACCATATTGCATTCAAATATTTTTTTAAAAATCTCAAATCAGGAGTGATAAGATTGTGCTGCCAAAATCTGGAGGCAATATACTTGAGTTTAAGTGGCATGATTTTTGTTACTGATGCTGCTTTTTTCCAGAATTAAGAGAGTGAATTGAAATGGGGAACCTCCAAAGAAGGTAACTCTGAAAAATAAAAACCAGCATTTTTAGCTGAATTTTGGCCTGTTTGTCTTTTTTTTCAGGATGGGAACAGTTAGCGTATAGAAGACAATAATTTCCAATTCCTTCTTTAATTTAAAACGGACCCAAAATAGTGATTCCAGGTATTATTTTGTGTGTGTTTTTTCAAAAGGCCGTAAAATGTCAGATATCCCAGACTGACACCTTGTTGTTCTTTGAAGCTGAATGGCAATTCCAATGCCTTTCAACATGAAGGCAACCCCCTATAGCTTTAAATAGCTCCTTATACGTATACCGAGTTTCTCCAAAAATAAGACCCTATCTTATATTTTTTTGAACCCTGGAATAAGCGCTTGGCCTTATTACCATGCACTCAAAAGTCCGATTGGGCTTATTATCTGGGGAGGTCTTATTTTGGAGAAACAGGGTACATCTAAGTAGACATAGAAACTAAGTCCATTAAAATCAATCCAAATGAGTTCTATTGAACCAGATGGCAAGGCAAAGTCTCTAACTAAAAATGATTTGAGACCAGGATCAGTTTCACACACACAATATTTGACTTTCTATAAGGTTTGCATGTAATAGCACCCTTCACCCAAATATGCAAACAATTTCTTAAAGTACACAACGGTATTTGCAAGCAAGCATGAGCCAAACAGCACACGCAGATTCAGGATATGTGAATACTCTGACACGAACTGCAAGTCTCACTTGGTCCCCTCTACAGCACAGAATTTCTTCACAGAAAGGAGATCTATTTGAAGAAGCAGAAACATGAAGCATTACTGTAATCTGATTGAAATAACACATATATGTTGAGAATACTAATTACTACACAAAAAGGTTAACTTATACAAGTTGGTTTAGAATCACATTATATAATAAAAGATTTGAAATAGGCTATCAAGTATAACCTTCTGATTGGGGTAGGAATTCCAATGAATTCAGAATCTAGCCTCTGCTTAAACAAAACAATGAAAAATAACTTCTTGCATTTCTGGATACAGTGATCCCTTGTTTTTCACGGGGGATGCGTCCCAAGACCACCTGTGGAAAACGAATTTTCGTGAAGTAGAAGAAAGATTTTTTTAATGTACTTAACGCGTATTTGGACTTTTAAAACCCACCGTTTACATTAAACAGTCATTCTATAATATTTCTCATCTGGAACTACATGTGATATCCTACCAGTTTCTTTAATAGAGTCCAGTAGTACTGTAGAAGAATTTTATGAATTTTAATGCATTTAAAATTTTCAATGGATTTAATGGATTTAAGCCCACTTTGTAAACCTGTGAAGTAGGGAATCCGCAAAAGATGTACCGTGAAGTAGTGAGGGATTACTGTAATTGGTTCTTCTCTTCATTAGGAAGTTTCTTCTAACTGTCACTGAAAAATACCTTCCTATAACTGTAGTATATTTAATATCCAGAAAGAATAGATCTTAATTTTCTATGTGGCATACTTTTAGATATTTGAAGAATGTTCTTATATCCCATTCTCAGTTGCCTTTTCTCAAAGTTAAACATACTCTTAGCTCCTTCAATCTCTTCTCAAAGGACACATGTTTAAATCGTTTGGTTAAGTGTGATTTTCAAGCCAGGAAAAAAACCCCATAAACCCATCCACCGTACTTCACTAGCTTGATTATCTGCATATCATAGTGTACATTATGATACCACCTAACATATGATTTAAAGCCTTACTAACCAGGCTCACTGTGCTTTGGCTGAACATATTTATTGATTTTATGGGCTATGATACATCTTGTGGCAGCGGACCATCATCTATATAACTCAAACCAGGTTTCCAGAAACTAAATTGCAGCTGTTGACATGATTTGCCTAGCCAATCAAAGTTTTTTAGTTAAATTAATATTCAATGCAATAGCAAGAATGATAGTTGTTTGGATTCTGGCTTATCCATTGGTCAGGTAATATAAGTGCAAATAATTGCATGTACAGTGATCCCCCGAGTTTCGCGATCCCGATCATTGCGAATCGCTATATCGCGATTTTTCCACCCGATGACGTCACTCCCTTCCTTTCTCATCTTTCTTTCTCTCTCTCTTTCTCTATCTTGCTTCTTCCTCTCTCACACTCTCTTCCTCCCTCTCTCATCTCTTTCTTTCCTTCTCTCTCTTTCTCTATCTCTCCCCCTCTTGCTCTCGAGCGGCGGGCGGCACCCAGGGAAGGTTCCTTCGGCCGCCCACCAGCTGATCTGCTTGGCAGCACGGCAGCAGCGAGGAGCCGAAGATGGGGTTTCCCCGTTGCCTGGGCAACGGGGAAACCCCATCTTTGGCTCCTCGCTGCTGCCGCGCTGCAAGCGAGCAGCCGGGCGGGCGGGCGAACGGGCAAGCGATCTTGGGGTTTCCCCTTTGCCTGGGCAACGGGGAAACCCCATCTTCGGCTCCTTGCTGCTGCCGCGCTGCAAGCGAGCAGCCGGGCGGGTGAACGGGCAAGCGGCAAGCGATCTTGGGGTTTCCCCTTTGCCTGGGCAACGGGGAAACCCCATCTTCGGCTCCTCGCTGCTGCCGCGCTGCGGAGCAGATCAGCTGTTGGGCGGCCGAAGGGGTCTTCCCCGCTGCCCACACGCAAACTCCACCATCTGCGCATGTGCGGCCATGGAAAAAGGGGCGCGCATGCGCAGATGGTGTTTTTACTTCCGCGCTGCTACATCGCGAGAAATCGATTATTGCGAGGGGTCTTGGAACGGAACCCTCGCGATAATCGGGGGATCACTGTAAACATAGGTGTCAAGCAGGAGTCTTGTACACTTTTTCCTGAACTTAGACCGCACATAAAGCTACTCTCTCAATCCTGTCAACAGTCCCAAAGCATATTATGGCAATAATATCAAAAGCTAATGACAGGTAAGTTTACTTTCAATTTCTTTGTTCAGGTCATATACCAACGTAATCAAAGCAATTTCACATTGCTATGAATGAAAAGTCTAAATAAAATGGATCGAGAAGCTCGGTATCATTCTGAAGCCTTAAATAACTTCAGGAAGAAACGAAGCAAATTTTCCACATCAAAAATCTGTTACTTATGGGGAAGTACATTCAAACTGACTTTGTTTCTGCTAGCTATGAATATTGTATTACTCTAATGTTATGAGATTTTTATCCTGCCTCTTTTATACATAACTTAAGGCAGCAAACATACTTCAGACTTCTGCTTCCTATTTTCCCCACAACAACCACTCTGTGAAATAGGTTTAACATGTGGCCCAAAGTCACCCAGCTAGCTTACATGCCTAAGGGTTGCATAGAAATGAAGTTTCCTGGCTTGTAGGTCAGCATCTTAACCACTGCAATGAACTGGCTCTCATAATTTTGTGATCCCTCCAATTTTGTATTCTGTTTGATCCGATATTGAATCAGACATCTTATACAGAATTATAATATCAGACCAGTATCTTAGATAAAAATTATATTTAAAAAAGAAATCACGTTTTACCGAAGACATGCAGCAAATGCTCTCCTAGCATTTCTATACACAAAGTGAATGGGAAATCCTTTGAATGTATGACCATCTGGTACAGCCCTCCTGATAATATCTTGAAATTCTTCATTGCCTGCAGAAATTCCTGTTGTGCGTTCAAGTTCATAGGCTGCCAAAGCTGGTGACAAGAAATAAGATAACTGATCGTCCCAAACTGTTGCAAGGCTAAGATCCTATACATTGACAAAACAAAAAACATAGGAGTTGATAACTGCCATTACTTATAAGTGATGGAATAACAACTACCAATTTGTCTCTAGAAAAGGTTACACACAAAAGCAACTCACAACTTAGCTAAATAGTTTAGTACTCTATCCTCACTCATAATATTTTTACTTTATATATCTAAATTATAAAACAGAATGTCGTATGCCACATGATACCTATAGGGAAAATAGGTAAGGGAAAACTATTACTTCTGAGTCCTTATTCTGTACTACTAAACGTCGTCACTTGAAAGCAACCATTGTAAAAAAATTTCAAATTTTACTGTTGCAGGTTATAAATGTTTGAAATGTATATGTTTAGTTTTCTAAAAATACTTGGACAAGGTCAGAAGGTGAATGTTTAAGAAAGAGTTCATCACTTTTTTTTCTGGTAGAAGGTACTTTCAAAAAATGTAAAAGTTACATTACAGAGATAGCCAAATTATCTTGAAGATTGAAGAATAAAAAGCTATTCCGTTATTTTGTAAGGTTTAGTTGTAAATGTGATGGACAAAATGAGTCTTGACCACATTACAAATAAACACAATAAACTATTTTTTTATTTGAACAGTATGTGGTGTGTGTGTAAAGAGAATGTTCTAGAAACAAGCCAAAAATCATTTATACTTTGAGCACTGTACTTTTTTAAATGTACAATAGGAAAAGAAATTAAAAATATTAACTATGTTGATCTGCCATCTAGTGGTGTAATGAATGACATGGAATCTCTGGGCTCTAAGCTTCTAAACTTCTTCAGTGACTTTGCTCAGCAATATAAAATCTTCAGGCTTTACCATTCTATCTGGGGATTATGTACAAATGAAACCTTTTCATCTTTTCCATTTTATTATTTAAAACACTCAGAAGAAAAATCCAGGATTATGTGAAAATCCTATATTTTTTTCTTTCAGTAAGACTAAAAGATTTGAAAGAATACAATAAATTTTGTAAATAAAAATGGTGGTAGCTCACAAAGATAGTAATCTTTATTATACACAGTATTTAAAATAGAATGCAGGGTGCGTTCCAAAAGTAATGCAATTGAATTTCACGCGCCGCTCCTATTGGTCAAAGTGGGACTGAAGCACTTGGAGTAGGGGGGGGGGACGCTAAGCTTTGCTGCAAAACCGGTCTCATTGCTGTCCAAGCTGTGGAAGCAACAGGACGTCAGTTATTCTAAACCTCTACGAGCCGACAGTGTCACGAAAAAAACGGAATCGACGATTGAGCAATGTTACGCGGGTTTTGTGCTAAACTGAAAAAAAAATCCCTTGAGGAGACTAACAAAATGATTAGTGAGGCTTATGGGGAGACTGCTCTGTCATACTCACAAGTTTGGAGGTGGTTAAAGGCCTTTAAGGAGGGTCAGGAAGGGGTTCACGACGAACAACGCTCTGGGCGGCCATCAACCAGCAAAACCGACAACAATGTGGCTTGTGTTCGACAATTGTCGGACTCTCAACGTCGATTGAGTATCAAGATGGTTGCCAATGAACTGAACTTGTCGTCTACTGTTGTGTTTCGCATTGTTACTGAAGATTTAGCGATGAGGAAAGTGTGCGCCAAGCTCCTGCCCAAGGTGTTGTCGGACGACCAAAAGACCAACCGAGCGGAAATTTCAAGTGAACTTTTGCAATGTATAGAAATTGAACCTGATTATTTGGACAATGTCATCACTGGTGATGAAACCTGGCTTTTTTAATACGACCCAGAAACAAAACGCCAAAGCTCTGAGTGGCACATCGACCAGGCCCCCAAGCCCAAAAAGGCAAGAATGAGCAAATCAAAAGTGAAAACAATGCTCATTGCCTTTTTTGACAGTAAAGGAGTGGTCCATAAGGAGTTTGTTCCTCAAGGACAGACAGTTAACGCTGCCTACTACGCGGATGTGCTGGAAAGACTCCGAAAAAGGGTAAGAAGGACGAGAAAAGACATCTCCACTACCTGGCAACTCCATCACAACAATGCGCCTTGCCACAACACGCTACGAGTCCGTGAGTTCCTGGCCAAACACCAGGTGCCAATGCTACCCCACTCCCTATAGTCCTGATGTCACCCCAGCAGACTTCTTTTTGTTCCCTCGGATTAAGGCAGCCCTGCAAGGAACCTGTTTTTCATCCATAGAAGAGATCCAATCAGCCGTGACAAAGACCTTGCAAGAGGTCCCTGAAGACACCTTCCAGGGTGCGTACCGGTCATGGCAGAGTTACTGGAAAAAATGTGTAGAGGCCCAAGGACAGTACTTTGAAGAATTTTAAGTGTTTGTGCAAATTTGTTCAATAAATTACTTTAAAAAAAATTGCATTACTTTTGGAACGCACATAGAATAGAATAGAATTTTATTGGCCAAGTGAGATTGGACACACAATAAATTTGTCTTGGTGCATATGGTCTCAGTGTACATAAAAGATAAATTTGTCAAAAATCATAAGGTACAACACTTAATGACAGTCTGGGTACAAATAAGCAATCAAATCATGTTAGGAACCAGTCAATATAAATTGTAAAGATACAAGCAACAAAGGGGTGGGTAAAGGAAAGGACAGCCACTTTAACATAATTTCTCACTTAGCCACTTCACTTAGTGGCCAGTCACAATTTTGGTCTCTAAATGAGGAATATCTGTACTTCTACTCAGAATTGGTTAGAATATAGATATACATTCTCATTTTTAATTTAACAATAATGAACTGTTGTCAGATTTACTTAAACCACTCATGGAATATAATTCATTATCCCTTGCCAGAATCCTACTTGACCTACTATAATAGCCATACTATTTTAAACATTAAGCTGTATGAAAAAGATTTGAGTTGATAGCAAAGTTACTGAGTCTGATAGAAAATAGATTGTATGGTAGGAGTATACTGACCCAGTACTGTTGTAGAACCAGGACGGAAACTGAAATAGAAGCAATTTAAAAACCAGAAGCAGCATTTAAAAATACAAAAGAAATATGTGGCAAATTTTAAAGAAACATACACTTATTAACTTAAGTAAATTGACTTTATTTTTAAAAAGTAAATGAACGTATTTTATAATGCCTATCAATAAAGACACCTACCTTCCTATGTTCTACGACTAACATTCTGAATTGCAATTCCAGTTCATTGCTTGCTGATGCAGCATCAATTGTGGAATTACAGAGAGGAGGAAAAGATGGAAGTGCTGTTGTGGCCCCTGGAGAACACACAGATTTGATTGCTTCTCCACTCATTGGTTTCCATTTGGATTCATCGTGCAAATCAAAGACACAAATTTCTACAGCATCAGAAGGCTGGCAGTTTGCCAAAAACTTCTGATGATTGAAGATACAGCCTATTGTTCTATAAGGATATAGTGCCCTGGGTTGCTGAACATTTGGAGGGTCATCAGGTTTGACAGGATTGTGGATGTATCTAAAGAACAAAAGACATGCCTTAATACAGCAATTAAATTTTAAACTAATCTAATGGATTATTATTTTTTAGTTGACATTATGTTGGCAGAGATTTATTTATTTATTTATTATTTGGATTTGTATGCCGCCCCTCTCCGAAGACTCGTTGCTGATTGTTCAACTTTGATTAAAAATACAGGGATGGTTCAAGAATACACTTTCATTCAACAATGCATCCATAAATACCTATGCAAACTCAAGAGCTAAACTTGAATCTCTGTTCTTCATTTCATAATGCAGTATTTCACCAGGACAGTTATTGTATTTTTCGTAGTATAATACGCTCCGAAATATAAGACGCACCTAGCTTTTGGGGAGGAAAACAAGAAAAAGAATCTGCCTCTGCCTCCCAGCAATTTGCCTCCTTGCAGGAAACAGCAAACAGCCTGTTTCAGTTTCAGCACAGCATGATTAGCACAAGCAGCTGATTGTCAGTTGGATTGGCCTCCTCATGGATCAGCTGTTTCAGACTGCAGGGATTTTCATAGCCTATTGCTGCCTCCTCATGCCCCATTTTCAGCCTCTGCATCCAGTTTTCAGCTCTCCGTGCCCCAATTTGAGAAATGGGGCGCACATTCTGCCTATTCCGGGTGGTAGGGATCAGAGTGGATGGAAAATGGGGCACATGGAGGCCAAAAATTGGGTGCACAGAGGTGGTAATAGGCTATGGCAATCCTTGCAGTCTGAAACAGCTGATGGTCATGTGGCGGATCCAATCGACAATCAGTTGTTTGTGCTAATCAGGCTGTGCTGAAGCTGAAACAGGCTTTTTGCTGTTTCCTGGAAGGAGGCAAATTGCTAGGATGCAGAGACCAAAGGGTGGGGGCCTGCAGGGTGGGCTACATTCAATGTATAAGATGCATCTCAATTGTCATCCTCTTTTAAGGGGGAGAAAGTGTGCCTTATACTCCGAAAAATATAGTAGTTATCCTGTCATCTCCCTTGCACTTTAGTCAACTTTCATTCTTATGCCACCAGTTTTTAACCACAGCATTTCTGTTGTGAAATTGCTGTGAAAACATGGATGTTGTACTGAAACATTGGTTGTCTTATGTTCTTGACAAATAAAAATCAAGCCACTTATATAGACTACTGAGAAACATGGATTGTATATGTGGCCAAGTTGCTGACTTTTGACTGCAAGGTAGTAATTATTGTGCATGCATTTTAATGAAGTAGTGTGATCAGTGTGAACTGAAACATTTTTGTTAAATAATAATTTGATCTACTGATTGATTAAACAAAACTAAATGCTTTCCAATAGTTTGCATTCTGATATTGAATTGTCATAACTTGCCATACTTTTACTTTTCTTACCTATGTCCTGTTAAACTCTCCCAGAAAGTAGTTCCACCATCAGTCCCGTATGTCATTACCCATGTGTGAGGAGTGCCTTTAGCTTTTGTTCCTACACAAACAAACGCTTCCATTCCAAATCCCAATAGAAGACTACACAAAAGGTTAGCATGATCTTCACAGTCACCCTGAAAAGAGATACTGTATATTAAAGGTAGAACACAAACTCGTAAGAACTATTTTTATTTTTTTACAAAGTAAAACTTAACATCTAATTATGATGTAAGTGGCATATTATAACTAATGTAGCAACTGTTTAATAACGATGAGTTCTTGGCTATTACTATTCTTTATCATTATACCGTGTTTCCCCGATAGTAAGACACCCCCGATTGTAAGACGTATCGGGGGTTTCAGGGGGGTCGGCTAATATAAGCCGTACCCCGAAAGTAAGACATATGTCTTACTTTCGGGGAAACACGGGGGGGGGGGGTGCGATGACGTCGGGTAGACCCAGGGAAGGTTTCTTCGGCCGCCCAGCAGCTGATCTGCTCGGCAGCGCGGCAGCAGCCCTGCGCGGTGGCAGGGAGAGGCTTGCGGCTGCCGAGCAGGTGGGAGAGCTCGGCGGCAAGGCACAAAGGATTTCCCTCGGCGCACGCGTGGAGCCGCAGACGCGTGTCGGGGAAGCGTGTGTCTGGAGGGGAGGAGCCGCTCTGCGCAGTTGGGCAGCCCCACCTGCCTAACTGGACCGACGAATGCTGAACGTGGTGCAATAACAGCCCAGCTACTCTAACCTCCCGCAACTAGCGCGTCAAAGTTTTGCATCTCTACTTTGGGTCGCATGCTTATGCTTGTGTTTAAAGGGAAAGAACTTAGTATTGCTATTGGAATTCTCTCGACGGGGAAGGAGGCTGAACCGCAGATATAACATTGGGAAGAAGGTGCAAGGAATCGCGCGCGGGGGGGGATAGCGGCAGTGGTTTGGATTAAGCGATCGTAATCCCCCAAAAGGACGAACTCCAGCCTCAGAAGGCCGATGAACCGATGGCTACGAAATTAAGGCTTTTCTTTGAGAGAGAGAGAGAGTGGGGGATAGTCGTCGTCGGAGCGCTAAAGACCAGGGCAGAGAAAGCGCGAGCTGCATGCGGGAGAAGCGGAGGAGGAATCAGGCAAGCCGAATGGGAGCCTGTTCTGTGTGAGTCCGGTCCGGGTTTTGCTTACAGCCCCGGGCATTAGCAATAGCAGCAGCGGCAGGAGAGGCAGCCCTTTGCAATGTGGTCCGCCTGTCTCGGCACTTGCAGAGCGAGGATGTAGAGGTGGGTTTGCGGAGGAGTTGCTGGCGGGGAATGGAGCGAGGGAGGGCAGGGGAGGGAGGGCAGGCAAAGAACGGCTCTCCTCAGTTCTCTTTTTAGCGCGGTCAACTTATTTGCAATTCTCACTGTGCCTGCTCCGACCTCTTTCTTTTAAGAATGCCCCGTCCTTCGCTTTGACGGCGCTGGTCCGAAGCGAGCCGAGCGGGCGGCGGCTTGCAGCGAAGGCGCTCGTCCCAGCAACCGAGTCCTGCCGAGGCTCGGCTGCAAGCGGCCAGTGAGGCCGACTGGCTCCGAGGCGAGCGGCCGGAGCTGCGCCCTCCTTCGCCCGCCTCCTTTCCGGCAGGCAGGTGGGGCTGCCCAACTGCGCAGAGCGGCTCCTCCCCTCCAGACACACGCTTCCCCGACACGCGTCTGCGGCTCCACGCGTGCACCGAGGGAAATCCTTTGTGCCTTGCCGCCGAGCTCTCCCACCTGCTCGGCGGCCGCAAGCCTCTCCCTGCCACCGCGCTGCCGAGGGAACCGCCACCAGGGCTGCTGCCGTGCTGCTGAGCAGATCAGCTGCTTGGCGGCCGAAGAAACCTTCCCTGGGTCTTCCTCGCTGCCCACGCAAAGGGGAAACCCCAATCTTTGCCTCCTCGCTGCTGCGCCGCTGAAAGGACCCTTTCAATTTTTTTCCAATGTAAGACATACCCCGAAAGTAAGACGTAGTGGGGCTTTTGGGGGTAAAAAGAAAGTAAGACACTGTCTTACTTTCGGGGAAACACGGTAAATATATAGGAATATGTAAAATGTTATCTTCCTATCATTTGAACCATGATGAGCTGAGGTGGCGCAGTGAGTAGAGTGCAGTACCGCAGGCCACTAAAGCTGACTGCTACATCTGCAGGTCAGCGGTTCAAATCTCATCATCGGCTCAAGGTTGACTCAGCCTTCCATCCTTCCGATGTAGGTAAAATGAAGATCCAGATTGTGGGGGCAATATGCTGGCTCTGTTAAAAAGTGCTATTGCCATACTGAGTCTAAGGAGAAGGGCGGCATAAAAAATTGAATAAATACATTTCCTATTCTGGAAGGTTGGTGTTTGTGAATGTCCAGATTGATGTGATCTACAGAAAAAAATGAGAGGTTGCAAAATAATCTCTCTAGAATAGCAAATCTTGCATTAGTCTAGATTCATAGATTACCAACGATTTTATTATCGTCCAGGTCTTCTCAGAACCACCCCATTCTTAAACAATTTAGCGTCTTATGGATCTTTCTGCACTATTTCTAGAATACTTTAAAACTAATTCTACTTTGAGGAATTTATTTCTGAAATTCACTTCCTCTTCCAGATTATCAGAATCTGAATAGTTTCAGCATGATCCAAAGGAAAAAATGAAGGGTTCTACAGGTAGTCCTTGAGTTACCACCATAATTAAACCTGCCCATCACATCATGACTCGTGATGGTTGTAAAGCAGATCAGTCATGTCAGCAATCTCATTTTACAGCCTTTTTTGTGGCAATTGTTAAGTAAACCAATGGTTTGCTATGACTGCAGTTTTGCCAAAGCCAGAAGTATTAGTTTGGGGCAAAATGTCTTAAAATGTGGAAACTGCAAATGCGAGCTGGTTACTAAATGCCCAAATTGGGGTGATGTAGTTGCCGGGGGGGTGGGGGGTGGAGGGGAGAGAACAGCCCAACTCACAGAACTTGGAATCTGGTTCATGCTGTAAGTACCCCAAATACTGTAAATCGGTTGGAACTTCAAAGGTCTACCTGTAATGCTCTTCAGGTTTTATTCCAAATAGTTGGATTTTGCATATTTCTAGTTAACAAAATATTACTGAATATATGCTATTAGAAAATGATGCACACTTTTATTGGGAAGGAAAACACAAATACTTCATTATTTTATATAGGAAATATATGCTAGAATTTGTTCTTTACTCAGCAATACTAAAAAGCACACATTGAACTTTGCTGCTTAACTATAGTTTCCTTTATGTCTATACTACATGTAAAATCATCTAAATTGCATTGTTTCATCAGTTCAGAGGCAAGAGAAATATAGGCTTCTGAATGAAAGCCATCATATTAAACACTGCTTGAATTATGAGTTAACAATATAGAAGAATTTAGATTTAAACCTTGTTTCTACAGAGAAAGGCCAGAAGAGAACACCATTGTTCTTGTTTACTGTTTCCTCCTCCAATGACAGGGGCTTTTTCATAACCGATCACGTTGACAAATCTGGCAGCTTGCCGAGGTGTGTCCAGAAGTCGGCCTGCTCGAAGTGGCCTAATATATGAACATACTGGCCTGTTTATCCCATTTTCATCCTGAAAAAAGATGTGTAAAAAAGTACATTAAATCAAATACAATAAAGATCTGCACACGTCAAAAATTATTATGAAGACTCAGGATGAAAAATAGCTGCCTCTGTTTTAAGGAACTTGTTTATTTGCTACTGTTTTTCCACAGGACATTTCTCAAATTATCTTTCCTTGTTTAGCTTCTAAATCTAGAAAACGTCATAAAGTGTTGTGGTTGGCTCTGGGCTAGCTCCTGCAGCGGGGAATTTTGATGTTGATTTAGGGGAATCCTCGGGTTATCGGAGACTTGTTTTATTGCCAGCAGAATCAGACAGTGAGGTTGACTCACAGCCAGGAACAGACAGTGGGGGAGAGGAATCAGATGGGGAGATGGGTGCAGCTAGCCCAATAGTCAGTGCTCCAAATAGTGAGTCATCAGAATCAGAGGAGGATCTACTTGTGGATGCCCGTGTGCGCAGGCTTATGGCAAGAAGGGATCAGTTACGCAGGTGTTTCAGAAGATAAGTGAGCACACCTGTTCAAGGGGTAATTATATTAATGTGTTTTGGGTTAAATTACAGTTGTTGGGAATGGTGAGCTGTGGGCGTTTATCCGTTGGAGAAAGAGACTTCTGAAAGAACATTGCTAGAGCTCGTATTATTCAAGGACTTCTACTGAACTTTGGACACTGGGGGCTAAATGAAAATTAAAATACAACTGCATAATAATGCATCAATATTTATGTAGCAATGCTACCTTTGTATTCAAATGGCTATACAGTGTTCCCTCGATTTTTGCAGGTTCGAACTTTGCGAATAGCCTATACCACGGTTTTTCAAAAAATATTAATTAAAAAATACTTTGCGGGTTTTTTTCTATTCTACGGCTTTTCCTGCCCGATGACATCATATGTCATTACCTAAATAATAATTTTTGCAAATAAATAACAAAAAAAATATTGTTAATAAATGATTATGTTTATAAATATCAGGATCACTAAGTGTCTTATTCAATGGTGAGTACCAGTAATAATGCTGAGTAAATGGTTGTTAAGGGAAAGGGAAATGGTAATTTAGGGGTTTCAAGTGTTAAGGGAAGGCTTGTGTTACTGTCCATAGCCAAAAATGGTGTATTTACTTCCGCATCTCTACTTTGCGGAAATTCGACTTTCGCAGGTGGTCTCGGAACGCATCCCCCGCGAAAATCGAGGGAACACTGTACTTGTTCTTTAATTCCACAATTATATTTTTGTACTATTAAACAAATAATGATACTGTAAGGACAATATTATTCAACTTGGCAATAAAGACAGATTTTCATTGTTCTTCCTACAGTCCTGAGTACCATCTTCCCACATTATTGATAAGAGCACCAAGAAATCATCAAAAAGAAAAATATCACTGGATTCTCTTATACTAGTCTGAATTAAGCACAGTGATTACTTTAAAAAAATAGGTATGTTGAGATAAAACGCTGGAAGCAAGGCATTTAAAACTTCTACAACTGAAGTCTTAGATCATAAGTGGGTTTTTTCCTTCCAATGCCTTGTTTAATATATAAATTATAGTCTGTTTTATAATCATCAGATTTCTTGCAGATTTTTATGGGTAAATTATGTGAGTTAAATTTGAGGGTGGGTGGTATTCCTGGTGTTTTGAAAGCGTTTTTAGGCATGATGATGAAAATGTTTGCTTATTCATAAATCAGCTAAGTGGGTGGATGATCCTGCATTCTCAAAAGTCATTTATTAAAAAGCAAACAAGTGAGGATGTTTTCTTCAACTCTAATTAGTCCAGAAAGTTTACTATTCTCCCAATTTACCGTTATATTTTTAAAGGAAGATGATCATAAAATACTGTGCTGAAACCATTTTCTTTTTTTATTCTCTAAGAATGCCTAAAGGAACACCTAAATTCACTTTTCCATTTAAAATATTTTCTTAACCCTAAAATATTATATGTAAAAAAAAAAGGTTTGACAGGCACTATAGAGGTTATCTAGGAATACTAAGAGACCCAATATAAATGCATATGGAACAAGAAAAAAATAATGGGTCTATTTGCCCAACTTGTTACTTGACAGATGATTTGGGACTGAAACCATGCTATGCAAAAATTCAAACATTTAACAGCCATATTGATAGGGACTGTTAGGAACTGACGCCTGGAGCACTTGAAAGCCCTAGGATAATATAATCTATGAAAATAAAACTAAATAGCAGCATTTTATTTATCAAAATAAAACTAAATAGCAGCAAAGAACCGAAATATTTCCAGTTTTACCTGAAATGTAGGATGTATGGAGATGGTTTTAGCAACTATTAGATGAGTACAAGAATTCATGCCAGCATAGCCATTGAAGGGAAATGGAGGGGAGAAAAGAAACTCAAAGAGTACTATATCTTGATGTTTTTTGGTATAAGAAAGCATATTAAATTTCTGTCAGGCTTTTGCTATTACAGTATATCATATCTATCTATAATTAAGTCTCATGTTTGATAGTAATTTTTAATTGGGTGAAATTACATGATTTCATTGTGTTATAGGGCAACAATTATTATTATTATTATTATTATTATTATTATTATTATTATTATTATTATTATTATTATTTATTAGATTTGTATGCCGCCCCTCTCCGCAGAGTTATTGAACTAAGGAAACTCAAATGGGTAATTTACAGAATGCTGTGGGAATGAAATTTGGGGGAAAAGTGGCTGCTTCAGCTTCATTGCATGTTCTGACTACACTTCCCAGAAATGCATAGGTTGAATTGTACAAGGGAAGAAAAGAAGGTGAAGTCCACATCCTCCTTTCCACTTCTGTCTGGTACCTGTATTCAACTGGATGGCATCACAGAGGATGAATTCTCCCAACAACGATGGGGGAAGTGAGTGAGATATCTACTTGTGAGATACGGTTGATTGTGGGGAGGGGGGGTAGGTGCTGGTGATGACAGGTCAGTCTTCTTCTTCCTGAGAGGGGGCCCTTGGAGACATGTTGGGGAGTAAGAACATTCTTTTCCTTGCTCTCTATGGCTTTCTTCCCCCTCCCTTCCGGAAAGAGGCCGGCAATTCTGGACATTAGCTGAGGAGGGGGAGTTATATCCAATGCTCCCGGCAAGCTTCCCACAAACAACATCCATGGGGAAGCCGAAAGGGAGTTGGGAGTTGCTCCTAATCCAATTACTTTTTTGCTCAGACATGGTCATTTATTTTTATTTATTTATTTATTTATTAGATTTGTATGCCGCCCCTCTCCGTAGACTCGGGGCGGCTCACAACATACAATAGAACAATTCACAACAAATCTAATAAATTTAAAAAATATTAAAAGACCCCATTATTAAACCAGACATACACACACATAAATTGTATAGGCCCGGGGGAGGGAGGAATGCCTCAATTCCCCCATGCCTGACGGCAGAGGTGAGTTTTAAGGAGTTTACGGAAGGCAAGGAGGGTGGGGGCAGTTCTAATCTCCGGGGGGAGCTGGTTCCAGAGAGTCAGGGCCACCACAGAGAAGGCTCTTCCCCTGGGACCCGCCAGATGACATTGTTTAGTCGACGGGACCCGGAGAAGGCCAACTCTGTGGGACCTAACCGGTTGGTGGGATTCGTGCGGCAGAAGGAGGTCCTGGAGATATTCTGATTCGATGCCATGAAGGGCTTCATAGGTCATAACCAACACTTTGAATTGTGACCAGAAATTGATCGGCAACCAATGCAGACTGCGGAGTGTTGGTGTAACATAGGCATACCTGGGGAAGCCCATGATTGCTCTCGCAGCTGCATTCTGCACGATCTGAAGTTTCCGAACACTTTTCAAAGGTAGCCCCATGTAGAGAGCATTTAGTTTATGTTTAGATAAGAAATATCCCTGAAAGGATGACCCAATTGGCATGGGTTAGTAAATAACTAAAACGAAGTTACTAAGATTTTGTGGTGTCTGTTTTTTCACTGGTCTAACTTGAAAGGCTAACATATACTGAGTTCAGGGTAAATTTGTTTCTACAGCCTTTTATTCACATAGTATAAAAATTGTAAAGTCTAGAATATGGAATGGCATATTCCATACCTGGGCAAATATTTTCACTAGTCTTGAATTGTGCGAAGTCCTAATCTGTAAGTATTCTCTCCACCACTGCTTTGCATACATAAGGAACAAACGCTCTTTTTCGGCTGTTTTCTGCCGTTCTAAAGAAATCTGTAATTGAAAAAACAACGACCATGTGCTTTACTATGTTTCAGAATTCTCTTTTGAATTCAGAAAATTTAATTATAAATCATAAAGCATATGCCCTGCTAGTGTAAATTGAACTAATGGCTAGTATAAACTCCTGCTATTGACAAAATACAGTAAACATTTATATAATTCAAGGTATAAATAACTAATGTTCTACTATAATTAAGCTCTAAACTTAAATCTGAATATCGTTGATTAATAGAGTGTAAGATACATTATTATTATGTAGTGTACTTGTGGTTGAGTAACACATTTCAAGAATGATTAAAGCTTGATCCAGACTTCTTGTGGCATAGCAAAATAAAGAATACTTTGCCAGTAGTAAATTTATAAGAATATTGATCAATTTTCAGAAAACTTACAAAAATAATTTTTTCTTCTTATGAAATTCCATGCTTTTGCCCTGGCTTCTTTTACTGCAAGATTGGGCAAGAATTATCAAATACATACAAAATTACAAACAACTTTATTGTTTAGGACAGATTCGACAGTGCCACCTCCCACATAAATTGGCCATTTGTCATAGAAAATGTGAACTAGAATGCATATGTCATAATATTTTGAAAAACACTGGAGTTACTCATTCCATATTCCATATTCATTTTAATATTTATTGTGTTAACTTTGATTATAGGTAGTCCTCGACTTACAGTCATTCATTTTGTGACCATTCGAATTTACAACAGCACTGAAAAAAATGACACCATCATTTTTTACTCAACTGTTGCAGAATCACAATGATCACCATCATTTTTTACAAAACTGTTGCAGCATCACAAGGGTCATGTGATGGCAACTGTCTCACATTGATGATGGTTAAAGTGTACTGGGATCACGTGGTCACCTTTTATGAAAAATCAATGAGAAAGTCAAATTCACTTAAAAACCATATTATTTAACAACTACAGTAATTCACTTAACAACTGTGACAAGAAAGGTCATAAAATGGGGCAAAATTAACTTAGCAACTGTCTCACTTAGCAATGAAAATTTTGGTTTCAATTGTGGTTGTAAGTCAAGGACTACCTGTATTTAGGAGGGAGACCAGAATGTTTCAATAAAACTACATGCTTGATAACACACAAATTTTAACTAGAATGCATATGTTAAGCGAAAATTGCTTAACATTAAAATCAGTCTGAATTGTATTAATATTACTGTTAATTAAAACATACCTGAGTATTAACTATTTCTTGAGAAAGAGTCTTGTTAAGTTTTGGATAGATTTCAAGTTTGATATTAAGTACTCCAACAGAAACCTTTGATTCTGAACCTTTGAACCAAAAGTTATAGAACAACTTTTGAACTTAAGAAAATAGTTTTTACTAGATCAAGCATTTAAAATATATACAATGCCCATATACTGTATTTCTTAAATTTATAACTAAATTTATCACTCTTAAATGTGTTTGAAGCCTGGGAGACAATTTTCCCAAAGCATAAATTTAAATTGGATCAGTTTGGAGTATTAGCAATCAGCAAAACAAAGGAAATAATATTCTGATTGAAGAATGAAGGGATAATCAACAGAGAAACTACTTTCTAAAGTTGTACCATAAGATGCCATTCTGTTTCTTCCTACCTCTATAAATGTTATTGCTAAAATTCAGAAAAAGTACTCGTGAGAATTTTCTTCTATGAAATAAATCCTCATCACTATTAATTCCATCTTTTTTTCAAAGTTGCACCCAACATCATTTCCCCCAATATTAAAAAAGGTTTTAAACTTACCTACACCAAGAAGTTCAACTGCCACATTTGTTATCCTGTTTTCTGCACTAAGGACAGATCGCCATTCTAAGAAATAGGATGCTACTAATGTGGTCTCACCCGAGGTGTCTGTTTTGATCAAGACAATGTGCACTGGATCACATATGGACAGCATAGTGGTAGCATCAACCATTTTGCTTCCTTCACCTGTCAATATCACATCCAACCAAGGTTAACTAAAAACTCCAGCTAAAAGTGCTTTCCATTCATATTGTGATGTTATCTATGTAAATTCACTTAAAATTAATAAAGAATATTCAGCATTTACATGACATAATATTAAACAAAAGTTTTTATCATGACATATCAGCAACTATTTATAACCAGTTTAAATCATTCAGAAAATTGGGATTGGAAGTAGGGAAGAAAAGATAGGTTTTGATTGAAAAAAAGGTTAGTAGGAAAAAAA
The DNA here is from genome assembly GCF_031021105.1 of Erythrolamprus reginae. Taxonomy (NCBI): domain Eukaryota; kingdom Metazoa; phylum Chordata; class Lepidosauria; order Squamata; family Dipsadidae; genus Erythrolamprus; species Erythrolamprus reginae. Next base: position 196,060,256 of record NC_091952.1, on the reverse strand, counting down.
TTAAGCACTTATTCCCATATTCTTTTCTTCTAGTAAGAATCATTGAATTAAAAAAAGAACACACCAAATTCACTAAAATGAAGTACTGTAGCTGGTTAGCTTGCTATTTCACTGTAAGGTAATCCACAATGGGAAACAGTATTTCTAAATAAAGTCCCAAGTTTTTAAAACTGGTGAGATATCAAATACGCGAGAAAATCTTTCAAAAAAGGAGGAGCACATTTGAATTCAATTCCTTTAAGTAATTCTATTGATAGAACAAATTTCTAGCTCTATTCATTAAAATGTTTAAAACTTTATGTAAAAAAGAAATCCATGAAAATGCCATCTTTTACAGCTCAGAAATAAACGGCATCAATTTCTCTGAAATTTATTTGGGGTTAAACAACTTTCTGAGCTTCCACATATAATAATCTTTTCAGATATATACTTTTCAATACAGTAAAAATATACAAGTAAAAAAAAGGGAAGAAAAAAGGAATGAAAAGAGAAAAACAAAGTTATGCCTTCCACCCTTCTATCAAATTAGTCATCAAAAAGTCATCAATTTGATGTTTTGTTGCTTCAACAAAAACCCATATAAAGTTTGCAGTCTTTTTTATAATGTTGAGATTCTCATAAATGTACAAATTTACCTACCTAAAGTATCCTTGTGTACTTCAAGCAAAAATCCATCACTGAAATCTGGTTCACAGGCACACGGAACAGGTTTAGAGCGGAAACGCTGGTTCCGGAAATGTAAGTAAAGAGTGAAGGTAGAACAAGTTTGACCAGGCAAAGGTTCGGGTTCCTGAAGATGCTCTAGGAAAGCTTTTCCCCCCAAAACCTGAAGGTAAAGATACCTTCGTGTTGGATCAATATTTGCTGTAAAGTATTGGAAAAATGTAAGGTAATACAAATGGTAAGTAAAAATACAGATAGCAATTTTTTTAAAAAATGAATAAGATCTTCAGAAACTTTAAAAGACTCCTTTTAAAATAAGAATGTACTTCACATTGTTCATCTAATATTTATTTTAAACGTATTAATTGTTTTTCTTATCAAATCTATAATAATGTTGCTTTTGACCAAATTGTGACTTATTTTAAAGACAATTACAGAATTGTATTATTTAAGATCTAACAATCATATTATGGTACATTTTTATAGGTATACATATAGGTTTACCTATTAGGTGAAAGATTAAGATTGCATATAGTCCTTGCTTAGAAATACTGGTAGAAACTAGGATAACGAGTCTGCGGAGAGGGGCGGCATACAAATCCAATAAATAAATAAATAAAATAAATAAATAAAATAAATAAGATTTTCAGTAGCTAAGTGGCTATACAAAACAATGTCATCTGACTACACTCCTTAGCAATTGCAGTTCTTGCTTACTATCATTAAACAAATCCTACATTAAATGTGACATCCTGTGATTACTTTTTGTGACCTCCTACCAGCTTCTCCATTGAGTTTTGCTCAAAGCATGATGGTAATGAAGGTTGCAAATGGTGATCATATGAATGTGGGGTGCAGCAATTTCAAAATTGTGATCTGATTGTCTACCCAGAAGGCAATAACTGACTGCAAATTTTGTAACTATGAGGACTGGTCATATGTACTACTCGATTAGCACTATTGAATCATCATTAAACAAGGACCATGGTACCTGAAACAAAATTGTTTCGATATCAGATGGGCAACAAATAAATGTTATAAATTAACAAACAAATTTATAAAAGGATGCCCAAAATATAGAGGGGAAAGAAAAGTGTAAACAAATCACAGAATGAACATAATCTCATCATTAAAGTTTTATTAAGATAATACAGTATGTAACTTACTTTTTTTCAATAATGCTGGTTGCCTGTCAACAAAGTGTGTAGCTGGTTTTGGAGTGGAAATTCTTTCCCTTTCATTTATGTCCTGTAGATTTAATTTTTTTTTTTAAAGGTCATTTTCAAATTAAATTTTCTTACAATTCTGTAAATCTTTCTTTTTACTTTTACTTTATTTTATTCTCTCAAATATCCAGCCTAGGATATAGCTTTATGATTCAACATAGCTAAATATTCCAACATCCATAAGCAAATAAATTTTTGGTATGTATTTTTTGAAATATGCATTAAATAAGAACATTCTAATGTTTGCATTTCAGCATGCCCAGGTGTTTTATGTTCTCTTATTTGTTGATTTTAAAACTAGTATATTTGTCAAGAATAGAATAGAACAGAATAGAAACACAGCAGCTATTTTATTTCCAAATCAGCCTACATTTTATTCCAGTTTACTAAAGAAACAGAATCATTTATATTGTTTTAGATAGTTTTATATCACAAAGAAGCATCAGAAATTCTTTCTTCAAGGAGAACAATAATTTTATTATGCTCATTAATATTGCTCCATTTTTTAAATGCCAAACTGTACTCACTGATACAAAGTTGAGTTCTTTCATAACATCATCAATGATTCCTCGCTGTGCTAGGGCTTTCATTAAATCTTCTTCAGATAATTGTTGATGTTGAGGTGCCAATTCTTCTCTTATGGTCTCAGCAAGAACTGATCGAATCCTGCTATGAACATCCATCTAAAAGTAAAAAAATCTCTGTTAACAATTCCTAAAATATATTCTAATCAACTTTTCAAATACGTCATTCCAAAACAAGATCAGAATAATTTCTAGATGAAATTAAGTTCAGATTGGCTCTTCCATCAAATGCACAAGAGGTATAGGCATCCATTGGCAGAAGGATATTTTTGCCCATTCACCTTATCTTCAGCATCATCTATCCTCTTGCTTAGCCAGATCTTTTTATCATAACTTTTCTACATTTGCATCTCTAGTTAACGAAGCAGTGGAAGTGATGTGCCGGTGCCTGGAGGCTGTTGGGGTCTGGATGGGTGTCAACAGACTCAAACTCAACCCGGATAAGACGGAGTGGCTGTGGGTCCTGCCTCCCAGGGACAATTCCATCTGTCCGTTCATAACCCTGGGGGGGGGGGGAAATTGACCCCCTCAGAGAGGGTCCGCAACTTGGGCGTCCTCCTCAATCCACAGCTCACATGAGAGAAACATCTTTCAGCTGTGGCGAGGGGGGCGTTTGCCCAGGTTCGCCTGGTGCACCAGTTGCGGCCCTATCTGGACCGGGACTCACTGCTCACAGTCACTCATGCCCTCATCACCTCGAGGTTCGACTACTGTAATGCTCTCTACATGGGGCTACCTTTGAAAAGTGTTCGGAAACTTCAGATCGTGCAGAATGCAGCTGCGAGAGCAATCATGGGCTTTCCAAGATATGCCCATGTTACACCAACACTCCGCAGTCTGCATTGGTTGCCGATCAATTTCCGGGCACAATTCAAAGTGTTGGTTATGACCTATAAAGCCCTTCAGGGCATCGGACCAGAATACCTCCGGGACCGCCTTCTGCCGCACGAATCCCAGCGACCGGTTAGGTCCCACAGAGTTGGCCTTCTCCGGGTCCCATCGACTAAACAATGTCGTTTGGCGGGACCCAGGAGAAGAGCCTTCTCTGTGGCGGCCCTGATCCTGTGGAACCTGCTCCCCCCAGAGATTAGAACTGCCCCCACCCTCCTTGCCTTTCGTAAAGTTCTTAAGACCCATCTCTGCCGTCAGGCATGGGGGAACTGACACATCTCCCCAGGGCCTATACAGTTTATACATGGAATGTTTGTGTGTGTGTTTGCTTTTAATAAAAGGGGTTTTTAGTGTTTTTTAAATTATTAGATTTGTTTTTACATTGTTCTTGTTATTGTTGTGAGCCGCCCCAAGTCTGCGGAGAGGGGCGGCATACAAATCTAATAAATAAACAAATAAACAAATAAATAAATAAACAAATAAACAAATAAATAAATAAATAAGCGCAAGTGCAGAGCTACGTTGGAACCAACCTACATCAGTTTGCAGGACCCAATTGGTACATTTTCTGGAAGGGACTGTAAAACTGCCATCTCGAACTCTACTATAAGTGAAAATCCATTATTTACATTTCCACTGGTTATTTTACTGATTTGAATGTGTTTAATGACATATTTTTTACAATTGAAAATAAGCTTTTAGCCCCAGGTTTACCATTTTATTTTCACTTTATATGTTGTTACAAAATGGGATCAAGCAAATTTTTGGGCAGCTTATTTATTCTGTTAATATTCTTTTCAACTATGATTTCAGGTAGTCTACAACTTACAATTACAATTGAGCCCAAAATTTCTGTTGCTAAGTGAGACATTTGTTAAGTGAATTTTGCCCCATTTTATGACCTTTGTTAAGTGATTTATTTATTTATTCAATTTTTATGCCGCCCTTCTCCTTAGACTCAGGGCGGCTTACAACATATTAGCAATAGCACTTTTTAACAGAGCCAGCATATTGCCCCCACAATCCGGGTCATTTTACCCACCTCGGAAGGATGGAAGGCTGAGTCAACCTTGAGCCGGTGATGAGATTTGAACCTCTGACCTTCAGATCTAGCAGTCAGCTTTAGTGGCCTGCAGTACAGCACTCTACCTGCTACGCCACCCCGTCTCTCAGAATTACTGCAGTTGTTAAGTTAGGAACATGGTCATTAAGCAAATCTGGCTACCCCATTGACTTTGCTTGTCAGTAGATCACAAAGGGTGATCACATGACAGCAGAAGTCTACAACAGTCATAAATATAAGTCAGTTGCCAATCATCTGATTTTGATCTCATGACCAGGGTAGTGCTGTAATGGTCCTAAGTGTGAAAACCAGTCATGAGCCAGTTTTTTCAGTGCTGTAGTTTTGAACAATCACTAAATGAAATATTGTAAGTAAAGGACTACCTGTGCTAGATCAACAATTACTAGTAACTAGCTGCACTCTAAATGTTCTTTTGTATATTTAGAACTGGCATTTTTTCCAAAAGTGTGGTTTTAATTTTAATCTTCACCATCCTGTATCTGTCTAGTCACAACAGTGTATTGTCTCTTAACAAAAGGGCAGAAAAGAGCAACAAAGATGGAAGCTAAAACATATGAAGAACGGTTGCAGGAACTGGGCATGGGTAGTTTAATGAAAAGAAGGACCAGGGGAGATATGATAGCAGTGTTCCAGTATGTCAGGGATTGCCACAAAGAAGGAGTCAACCTATTCTCCAAAGCACCTGAGGGTAGAACAAGAAGCAATGGGTGGAAACTAAACAAGGAGAGAAGTAACTTAGAACTAAGCAGAAATTTCCTGACAGTCAGAACAGTTGATCAGTGGAACGACTTTTCTCCAGAAGTTGTGAACGCCCCAACACACTGGAAGGTTTTAGCAGATGTTGGATAACCATCTATCTGAAGTAGTGTAGGGTTTCCTGCCTAAGCAGGCGTTGGATTAGAAGACCTGCAAGGTCACTTCCAACTCTGTTATTATTATTATTAACAACTCAATCATTCGACCATGTAACTTTTTATCTGTCATTTCTTTTCAAATTCATCAAAACAAATCAACGACCAATTTAAAGCACTGGGTTTATGCCAAAAAAAGGCATTATGTAATCTGAGAGCAATATGCACCCAAGGTCTTCTTTTTATTATTTTTCTAATCATAACTGCTAATGACAAAGTTTCCTGCCATCTTTATTTAGGAAAAGTCACAATGTAAGCCTTAAAGCAGACATACATCATAAAAAAATTTCCACAAGCTTTCCTGCAAAAGCCCCAATTCCCTATTTCCCTACATTTTCTACAGCCCTTCATCGGCCCCTCCTAAATGTTAATGGTTGCCCAATCTATCACAAAATATATCTCGTAACTCAAACCATAGTTTATAATCCTATGTTATCACAACTTGTCGCAACATGCTAACCTAAGCCATAAGCATCGCATTTTGACTTAGCATGTGACACAAGCCTGAACATCGCCTTGATTTGATAGATCAGAATAATGCCCTGGAATAGCCAAAACAGCATTTAAAGACTTTAAGTGAATAAAAATAGGTTAGAATTGCCTTCCCTAGAATTGCAACACTGAGTTCGCATCATCATTAATATACTTATTAATATATTTATTATATATATATATATATATATATATATATATATATATATATATATACGTCATCTTCAGGCTGGTGCTTCTGTCCTTGTTCTAGGGCGAACACAGTGAGACCTGAGCTGCCTTCCCTCTATAAATACTGGTGGGTGGGTGTGGTTTGATGGCTTAGCAGCTGCATGCTGTGTTGAAACTTCCTGGTGAGTCAGTGGGGTAACACCTGGGGTATATTATATATTAAACATAATATATAATATAATATATTGTAATACTGTATAACTATATTTATATAATATAATATCTAAGAATGACTAGGGGAGACATGATACCGTGTTTCCCCGAAAGTAAGACAGTGTCTTACTTTCTTTTTATGCCCAAAAGCCCCACTACGTCTTCTTTCGGGGTATGTCTTACATTGGAAAAAAATTGAAAGGGTCGCGTTCCCGAAGGCATCTCCCCAGAATCCAGAAGGGCAGCCGCGGGACAGGAGCCTCGTGAGCCCTTTTCCAAGTTCAACCTCAGGGCTCCAAGTGGCGTGCACGCGTGGAGCCGCAGACGCGTGTCGGGGAAGCGTGTGTCTGGAGGGGAGGAGCCGCTCTGCGCAGTTGAGCAGCCCCACCTGCCTGCCGGAAAGGAGGCGGGCAAAGGAGGGCGCAGCTCCGGCCGCTCGCCGCTGGCCGCTTGCAGCCAAGCCTCGGCAGGACTCGGTTGCTGGGACGAGCGCCTTCGCTGCAAGCCGCCGCCCGTTCGGCTCGCTTCGGACCAGCGTCGTCTTTCGCTTTGCCAAGCCGGGGAAGAGGCGGTGGCGCCGCGGCGAGGCGAAGGCGAGGGGTGCGCGGGGAGCTTGGAAGCGACGTCATCGGGCTCCCCCCGGCAATACCCCGTGTTTCCCCAAAAGTAAGACATATGTCTTACTTTTGGGGTACGGCTTATATTAGCCGACCCCCCTGAAACCCCCGATATGTCTTACAATCGGGGGTGTCTTACTATCGGGGAAACAGGGTAGCAGTGTTCCAGTATCTCGGGGGCTACCACAAAGAAGAGGGAGTCAAATTCTTCTCCAAAGCAGCTAAAGGTGGGACAAGAAGCAATGGGTGGAAACTAACCCAGGAGAGAAGCAACTTAGAACTAAGGAGAAATTTCCTGACAGAACAATTGATCAGTTGAACAGCTTGCCTCTAGAAGTTTTGAATACTCCAACACTGGAAGTTTTTGTCTGAAATGATGTAAGGTTTCCCTGCCTAAGCAGGGAACTAGAAGACCTCTGTGGTCCCTTCCAACTTTTGTTATTCTGTTAATTGGCATATAGGGTCTCTTGCTTCAGCAGGGGGCTGGACTAGATGGCCTACAAGGTCCCTTCCAACTACATTCTACTCTCTACAATACACACTGTACACTACACTATACACTCTACACTACACAACACACTCTACACTATATTACACACAATACACAACACATTACACATTCTACATTACAATGCACACTCTACATTACAATGCACACTCTACACTTCACAACACACTCTACACTACACATTATATTCTACACTACACAACACACTCTACACTACACACATTGTACTCTACACTACACACTCTATCCTACTCTACACACTCTACACTACATCACACACACTACACATTCTACATTACACTGCACACTCTATACTAAACTGCACAATCTAAACTTCACAACACACTCTACACTACACTACACATTCTACACTACATACACTACATTACACACTCCACCTACACACTCTACTCTACTCCTATCTAGTGTGCTCCATGAACAAAATTCCCGAACTTAGTTTGATCGTTTTCTGTGCCGAAACCAGGCAAGAACTAGGAAGAAAAAAACTATGATCAAATTAATCTTGGGCAAGGTGTTATGTTGTGGAACACGGCCAGTGAGATCAGATCACACTCAGACTAGAGCTGGGATGGTTCAAAAGAAAGAGCCGTGCAGCGAAAGAAAGACCCTCACCTTCGTCAGCTGTTGGTGAATGATTTCCTTCAGTTCCGAGGCTTTTTCTGGCGGCAAAGCCATCTTCCCCAACTGCCGTTACAGAGACGGCAGAAATCGCGTCAGTTACCGAGAGAAAAACCCTTCGCCATCATCCCAAACCGCCCGCACCTCCCGCTCACTGGCCCGCTCGCGCTTCGCCTTTGCTCTGCCGAGCTCCCATTGGCTCAAACGTTAGCCAACCGGGACCTCTGACGCCCCGCCCTCATCTGGGCAGCGGTCCTTCATCCCAATCGCTTTGGGCTAAAGTCTGTCCAAAACAATCGCCTGAGGAAAAAATCCCGGCCCTTTCTAGTCCCACCCTCCTTCCTAATTTCACTCTGGCAAACAACTCGTCAGAGAGATGTTTCGAAGTTGTTCTTTCGGCTCCGTTAAGCCGTTTCTGGTAAAGCCGTTACCTCAAAGGAGAAAGGCTGACAGGCACCGGCCGAACACCTATTTCTGCCAAGGACAGTAAGAGGACCTAGGACAGAGAAACCGGCACACTTTTTCTCCCCGGTTTGGATCGCTGCGAGGTGTTTATTTCCTAGGCGCGTTTGTTGTTTGGGCCTTGCCGGGATGTTCGTTTCCTGCGATGGCTGTGCGTGCTCCGATTTCAAAGGCTTCACACTCCTTATGGTAAAATGAGGATTCGTTTTCCTAAGTTGCATAGCCAAGTACAGTATCTGTTTTGGTCGTTGTCGAGCAACCAGAGAACTGCGCACAAAAACGAGAGCGGCGCGTTTTTGAACTCTGACCTTTTCAGGAGTCCGCTTGGTGAAGTTTTACAAGCGGGGTGGGAAACGATGGCCCTTTTTACGACTCATGGACTTCAACTCCCAGAATTTCTGGGCCATCCATGCTGACGCAGGAATGCTGGGAATTGAAGTCCACAACTCCTAAAGGGGCTACGTAGTAGTTCCCGCCCCCTCTGTTTTAGAGGGCTATCGAAATCCTTGGGGTACGCTTGGAATTCATGGTTCTTTCTTTCTTCGTGGCTTTCTTTTCTACCCATTATAACAAAAAAGACTATGGCTCACAAGATGACAGTTTCCAGTTTTATAAAATAAAATCTGTTATTTGAAAACAATTCTACTTTGATTGAATTTGATTGATGGAATAGAAGTGTTCTTTAAAATAAACAGATTTAGGACAATCTCATCATTGGATTTTTGCAGCCTAGATGTAGTACAGCTCAGATTTTTGTAATAACATTTAGACTTACATACTGCTTCAGTTTACAGAATCAACATATTGCCCCCAACAATCTGGGTCCTCATTTTACCCACCTCTGAAAGATGGAAGGTTGAGTCAATCTTGGGCCGATGGTGAGATTAGAACTGCTGAACTACAGCTAGCAGTTAGCTGAAGTAGCCTGCAGTGCTGCACTCAAACCACTGCACCACCCAGCTCATAAGTAGTCCTCAAATTATAACCAATCACTTATTGACTGTTTAAAATTATGACACACCCACAAAAAGGTACTGTACAATACTTACAACCTGCATTTGAAGTTCTGATGGCTAGGACCTTTCTGAAGTCGTGTGATTGCCTTTGGGATGCTCAACTACTGGCCTGCATTTATGGCTGTTTGCAGTATCCTGCAGTCACATGACTTGCAATTTTGGGGGTTTTGCCCCAAATAAACCAATGTTTATTTCTGGTTCAATCAAAATACAAGTTGGTCATATGCATGCCTTGACTTAGGGGGTCATTCATAAAATGGAAATTTCAGACTCCATTGCAGTTGTAAATGGAGGACTACCTGTAGTGTTATCTGAAACCTTTGGACTCAAGGAAACTAAATTTACTAATGGATTATTCATATGGTTCAGCAATGTTTTTGTATTATGATTTTTAAATTAAATAACCATTGTAATGTGTTAAGAACCCATCGTGTTATTGAGACCTTCTGAAATTGCCTGAAACTTAGTTTCTTGCTCAGTGGTGCTCTTAAAATCTGCTTTCCCCAAACAGTCACTTTAAAGTCTGCTGGGTCCCAGAATAGAATAGAATAAATAGAATAGAATTCTTTATTGACCAAGTGTGGTTGGACTCACAAGGAATTTGATTAGAGTTCATTAATAATTTCCCTTGTTTTGACATTATTTCTGTATAGTATTTATGTACAAAATTAATATAATTAATATTCGTATAAAATTAAATAGAAGTGTAATATATAATTGACATGAAATTTTCTAGTTCAAAAATATTATTTAATTATTCACAATGTAACTGTTTGAGCTTTGTTTTAATGCATGAGGTAAATGCAAAAGTATATAATCAATATGTTTTCAATTGATTAAGACATGAAGTGAATATATAAATACAGAGTCTTTCAGTTAATTTATAACAATATTGTAATTTAGTCTTATGGTTTTATAGTACAAAATTGATATATAGCTAATTTGATATGTTTTTCTAGCAAATAGAATTAGTATTTGAGTTGCTATATACTTAAATTTATTTTTATCTAATTTTAGCCAGCTGTATCAGTGGGCAATGTGGGCCAGCTGGCTACAGATTTAGTTATTTCTACACTTCAGATGCCCAGAGTTGGGTACTTTTATACTGATTGTCTTGTGCCAATGGTTGGGAATAATCCATATGCAACAACTGAAGATGATGCAACAGATCTATGCATAAATGCTGAAGGTAGGTGGTGTAAATATAGTCTTGCCATCCACTAAATTGGGAATTGATTGGGTACTTCTGGGATGTGTTTGTGTGTGTATGTATGTGTGATGATTTGCTGCAAAAAACCGGCCATTGAGAACAATGGGTTTGCTTAACCCTGCCGGGTTTGCTTTACGACTGCTGGAAAAAAAAAACAGCAGGATCAGTCTTATGATGACCCTCTTTGTGACCATCATGATCTACTGCCATAATTTCCAGGATCAATTATGTCATAACTCGAGGACTACATTGCATTTTCATTACAGATGAAACCCTAATCTGTTAGTAACCAAAATGATTGATGCCATTGATCCTGAAGTTTAAAATCATCAGAAAAATTGAATGATGAGTGTTTATAAAATGTTTTCTCTCCCCTTTTTTTTAAAGGGGTACTCTCTTCTAAATTTTTGTGATAGGTTTGTCAAAATGCAACATAGGCACGATTTCAGAGCCCCTCTTAAATTTCCTGGCATCAAATGTAATATGATTGGTTAAAGTTAATTTGAAGTTAGAGCTGACATGTTGCTGGTGCTATTTTTTTCAGTGTATGCAGCAACTTCAAAAGAATTGGTGGTTCTGCAGATCAGATCACCATTTATAAAGGTAAGCATACCTATGTGGGATTATGGAATGCTGTCACATAAAATGGCATGTGTATTTTATTTATTTATTTATTGGATTTATATTCCTCTCCGAGGACTCGGGGCAGCTTACAACATATGGCATAACCATAAAGAAAAGCACAGAAATATAAAGGAGTATACAATTCCTCGGAGAAGTGCAGCATATAAATCTAATAAATAAATAGTAATAATAATTCAAAGTTGCCTGATTGCCTTGGAGAGAGAGGAGAGAGATAACAGAAACTAGAGCATTTGTCTTTCTTTTGATAAGAGGGGAGGTATTGTTTATAGTACATGATGTTAGTTTTTCTAATTTGTCAGATTAGAGTCCCATCAGTAGAATGTAGAAGTGCTGGGATAGTCAAAATAGAGTCATCCCGTAGTGTTATCAGAAGTAACATTCTACTTGTAAAGGTCACTGAATGATTTACATTGGTTTGTATATGATTCCTATGCAACTATTCTGGGAGTGTATTGCTCATAACTTTACTTAGTTTGGGGCTTTTTTGCATTCATTTTGCTGCGAATCAAGTGATCCCTGTACTTGTGCACTCCAATAGAAGACACTTTGTGCATCCAAGTGCTACAGTTTCTCCTTTAATTGGGCATTTCCCCCACAACAGAGACACGGATTACAAGATAAATCCTCATGTCAAAATTGAATAATCATGATTATCCTACAAATAATTTTGTTGAAGATTTTGGTACTGCAGCTTTATGAAAAGCCTCAATATTGTTCACTCAGTGGTTTTAACTCTTTAAATTATTTTGATAAGACTGTAAGTGGATAAATAACTGGATATGTCGAATCATTCTTATTTTTCATTGGCAATAATTAAGAACATTTTTTGCACAACTACAAATTCCAGAGTGTTAAAACTACAGATGAATTAACAAGATTAAAAAATGTAAAGTTCTAACCTATTGCCTTCTTTGCTTCCTGGTGTGATAAAAGAATAAATATAGATTGTTTTGTCAAACATTGCTGTCGTGGGTACAAAACACTGGATTTTCCAAAATTATTCTCTTGTCAAGCACTCATGCTTATCAGCGCAATGACCAACAGCTTCATGGGTAAGTCTTACAGATTATGTAATTGTATGCATAAGGCCAATTGAGCATTATGTCAAGAGAAGTGTACTTACCTAATGGAAGTCTCATCTCTTTGTGGCAATTTTCCTCATTCCTTCCAAGTCTGCCTAGTGAGTTCCTCACATTTCCAGAATAATTCTGATGCTGTAAGGAAGAACGTAGAGAGAATTAGAACTATCCACAGTAAAATATATTCTGTTAGCTCAGTGGTTCTCAATCTTTCTAATGCCACGACCCCTTAATATAAGTTCCTCATGTTGTGTGGTGTGCCCAACCATAGGGCTAGTGCTAATTCTCCCAACAGAACTTTAAGCTGATTGGCAGGAAGGTCAGAGGGACACCCTCACTGTAAACGCCTGATTGGATATGTTCCAAGGTGCCATAATAGAAGCTTTAGTTCTTAAGTAGAAAATGGTTCTTAAGAAGAAGCAAAACAATCTTGAACACCCGGTTCTTACCTAGAAAAGTTCTTAAGTAGAGGCGTTTAGGTAGAGGTACCACTGTAATATATATTTTAATTAATAATTATTGGTTGAGTCTACCCAGTTTGTTGGACAGTTTATTAATTAGTATCTTAAAATTCAGCAGCAAAATAATACTTTGGAGTATAGTGATACCTTGTTTTACAAACTTAATTGGTTCCGGGATGAGGTTCTTAAGGTGAAAGGTTTGTAAGACGAAACAAAGTTTCCCATAGGAATCAATGGAAAAGCAATTAATGTGTGCAAGCCCAAAATTCACCCCTTTTGCCATCCGAAGAGCCCGTTTTTGCGCTGCTGGGATTCCCCTGAGGCTCCCCTCCATGGGAAACCCCACCTCCAGACTTCTGTGTTTTTGCGATGCTGCAGGGAAATCCCAGCAGGGGAATCCCAGCATCGCAAAAACGAGCGCTTCGCTGGCAAACGAAGTCCGGTGGTGGGGTTTCCCAGCGAAGGGAGCATCAGTGAAATCGCAGCATCGCAAAAACACCGAAGTCCTCGAAACCCCACCTCCGGACCTCTGTGTTTTTGTGATGCTGCGATTTCACTGAGGCTCCCCTCGCTGGGAAACCCCATCTCCGGACTTCCGTTGCCAGCGAAGCGCCCGTTTTTGCGCTGCTGGGATTCCCCTGCAGCATCGCAAAAACACGGAAGTCCGGAGGTGGGGTTTCCCATGGAGGGGAGCCTCAGGGGAATCCCAGCAGCACAAAAACGGGTGCTTTGCTGACAACGGAAGTCTGGAGGCGGGGCATCCCAGCGGCGGCAGTGGGTTTGTAAGGTGAAAATAGTTTGTAAGAAGAGGCAAAAAAATCTTAAACCCCAGGTTTGTATCTCGAAAATTTTGTATGACGAGGCGTTTGTAAGATGAGGTATCACTGTATATGGATGTGCTCATGTCATACCCACCTGTCCCTGTTGGAAGTAACTGTGTTTTCATATAGCTTTTCAAATACCTATTTTTTTACAGGTGTAGTATAATCTGAGGAGAAAACATGTTTAATTTATGGAGTTGTCAGTTATATATTGGTTGTTATTGTTCAAGCTCAGGACATTCTCTGCACTAATGAAAAGCATGAGAGTCATTAAGGACCATAAAATGGAAGCACTGTGAATAAACATTTTTCTTGTCCAATAATTATTGCTTTGAATAATATACAAGGCACTCTATGGTCAAACTTTGCATTTTTCTAGTTTTCTAGCTGAAACCACTTTTGGACAGGGTAACTTGTTCATCAGTTACCCATTTAACAATCTAAAAGACTTAACTGCAGTATACTGTACGTGGTACTACCCATAAGGTTGACCTGAATACTGTAGGTAGGTTAAAGCACTGGAACTAGATTGCTGACCAGGACAAGCTATCATTAGCAGAAAACTGCCATTCTGCTATTGATCTAAGTTTAGTACTTGCATTGATGTCATACCGTATGTCCTGCTCATCATTCAAATTATTATAGAAATACTGAATGTAACTGCATTCATGAAGGATTCTGTATTATGCCAACCAGAAGGGGCATTTTCAATCCATGCAGTCTGCTTGTGGAAATAATCATACTTTGTAAGCTGAGCCAATAGTCTGCTTAAGATTGAGGCTTTTGATTAAATAGATAGTACCTTGTCTTCAGGTTCGGTTTGGTATGTAAAAGAATCTCTTTATGGATTTGAATGCATGGTTAGAAAGGTACCGTGTTTTTCAGACTATAAGACACACTTTCTCTCCTTCCCCAATAGTGGATGGAAATGTCTGTGTGTCTGGCACAGCAAATGTTGCTGAAGCCTCGCCCATACACCCGCTCCCACCCTTCAGCCTCTGCCTCCCAGCAATTTGCCTCCTTGCAGCAAAGAGTCTGATCAGCTTCAGCACAGCCTTAGCATAAGCAGCTGATTGGTGGTTGGATTGGCCTCCTGGAATACCAATGAGGATCCTGGGGATAGCCACCTGGAACAGACCAAAAACGGGACACACGGAGGCAGAAAATGGGAGGGGGGAAACACAATGAACAGGGAGAGCCAATGGTAACAAGGTTAGCCAATGAATAGGCACAGCAACTAAGTCAACCAATGAGAGTTAAACACATCGAAGTCTGTGCAGAGAATCGAAACTGAAGCTAGATGCTGGGCTTATCTCAGTCCACTCTGTATTCTCTGTCCACTCTGAACTGGAAGTAGCTAGTAACTGCTACTATGTTAAAGAAGAATTCTGCTAATGGTATTGTAAATACTACTCTGTTATTCTTGTATATAAAGAAGGTTTTTATTTAAATGAATCCTGCTGCATCAGTCTGCCTGTATGTGCTTTCTGGATTTAATTTTCTGCAACAAACTTGGATATGGAGGCCGAAAATGGGATGTGTGGAGGATGAAAATGGGGTGTGTGGAGGTGAAGATATGCGATGATAGTGATCCCCTGTAGCCTGAAACAGCTGATCATCAGTATTCCGGGAGGCCAACCGAACCGCCAATGAGCTGCTCATGCTAAATCAGGCTGTGCTGAAGCTGACCAGTCAATTTGTTGTTTTGCTACAAGGAGGCAAATTGCTGGGAGGCCAATTTTTTTTCCTCCCACCCCACCCCAAAAGCTAGATGCATCTTATAGTCTGGAGCAACTTATGGTAGTTAATGAACTATAAATTATATTTTAACTTTATATAAACTGTTTCTAATAGTTTTTTTTCCATTTGGGTTTTTAAAAAGTGAACTGAAACTATTAAATTTAAACAATTGTTAACCATTTATTAGAGTTATTTCTGTTAGACTTTAACTGTTCTTTTGAAAGGTCACAGTTCTAATTTTTGCACCTAAACTTAAATTTTATGTTTTTTTGACAGCACTTCATTTCGATACTTGATTTCACCTGCTGTTGACAAAACATTGAGAGATATTGTGGAAAGACTGAGTGGCAGTGAATTGGAGCAAATATCAGCATTTCCTGGAGCAAACAATGATAAAATATTCTATATTCCAGGAGGTGGTATTACAAAACTATTATTCACAGAGAGGTTAGTGAGATAGTAATGTTATAGAATAGAATTTTATTGGCCAAGTGTGATTAGACACACAAGGAATTTGTCTTGGTGCATATGCTCTCAGTGTACATAAAATAAAGTATACATTTGTCAAGAATCGTGGTACAACACTTAATGATTGTCATAGGGGTCAAATAAGCAATGAAGAAACAATATTAATAAAAATCTAAAGGATACAAGCAACAAGTTACAGACATAAGTCCTAAGTGGGAGGAAAAGGATGATAGGAATGATGAGAAAAACTAGTAGAAATAGAAGTGCAGATTTAGGAGAAAGTCTGACAGTGTTGAGGGAATTATTTAGTAGAGTGATGGCGTTTGGGAAAAAACTGTTCCTGTGCCTAGTTGTCTTGGTGTGCAGTGCTCTGTAGTGACATTTTGAGGGTAGGAGTTGAAACAGTTTGTGTCCAGGATGAAAGGGGTCAGTTAATATTTTTCCCTCCTTCTTTTGACTTGTGCAGTATACAGGTCCTCAATGGAAGGCAGGTTGGCAGCAATTGTTTTTTCTGTAGTTCCGATTATCCTCTGAAGTCTATGTTGGTCTTGTTGGGTTGCAGCACCAAACCAGACAGTTATCGAGGTGCAGATGACAGATTCAATTATTCCTCTGTAGAACTGTATCAGCCGCTTCTTGAGCAGTTTGAGCTTCCTGATCTGGCGCAGAAAGAACATTTTGTTGTCCATTTTTGATGATGTTTTTGATGTTAGGTGACCATTTTAGGTCTTGAGATATGATAGAACCTAGAAACGTGAATGTCTCTTCTGTTGATACTGTGTTGTCTAGTATTGAGAGGTGAAAGGGTGGAAGGGTTTCTCCTAAAGTCTACCACCATTTCTACGGTTTTGAGTGTGTTCAGTTCTAGATTGTTCCAGTCACACCACAAGGATAGTTGTTCAACCTCCCGTCTGTATGCGGATTCATCATTGTCTCAAATGTCTCAAATATGTTATATTAAACATAACATTATATTCAAAACCTTTTTTAAAAAATAGGAGGTAATCAATGGATCATTTCTTAGATTAAACCCCTCCCCCCCAATAAAATTAGGCCTGAATGTCATGCATTAGACTGTTATTTCACAATAACTTTTTTTCCCCATTTGTGTCTAATTCTTGGACACTGCCAGGAAAACTCCCTCCTGTTTTCCTAGGGCTGAGACAATGTGATAATCTCAAGCTCAAGGTCACCCAGCTGGCTTTGTGCCCAGGGCACGGTTAGAATACCTGGTCATAAGCCATAATTAAAATAGTTCTTTAGATTTTTAGTCTCAAAAGCAAATGCTTTTGGTGTGTTCCTAATATATTGGTTTTCTTTAAAATGCCAGTTTTGTACGCAATACCAGTTGGTTTCTTTCTGATTTTGATAAAAGCTATTTCTAAGAAAAATTATTATGTCTTATTATGAGTTAATTAGATCTTTGATATCAAACCTCTGCTATGTCACAAAATGGGCATCTATAAGACTGATGTTCAATTTTTGAGTGGTTGAAAAGAAATAACTGACTTTTCTTAGGCTTCATGAATACTACTTCCCTTTCTTCTTTACAGAAGTTGTATCTAAGTGCTAAATCAAAAGTGTAGGAAGCAATAGAATAAAATATTAGCATATATTTTTATAATTAATGTCACCAATTAAAATATAAATGTGACTAAGGTGAACAGGACACTAACACTATTTTTTTCAGTCCTTTAAACTTACTGAAACAATATGTATGTACGTGAAATATCACTGTTAAAAAGCCCTGGAAAAATCATTAATACTTTTTGTTGAGTTATCATTTATTTATTTTATCCAATACACAATTAAGGTTATAGAGGATATACAGTACTCCTAGTAAAATATATCAAAGAAAGATACTTGCTTTGCTTTGCTAATTTGACTACTTGTATGTAAAACTTACACAATATGTGGCATGTCGGTTTGTTCTAAGAAAACAAAGATGGATTAATTTATCATGCATGTTTTCTTTAAATTCTTTAAATATATAATGTATCCTGTTCATCTTGTATTCCCAATTCACAGCATAATTTACACCAAAGATAGAGTTTACTGAATTTCTCACTTTACCTTTCTCATTTTATTATTTTAGTTGTTCAAAAGGCATTCCACTGGTGGTTTTGCTGAAATTCTGCTCTGAAGGAGATAATATTCCTGATGCTTTTGCCCTTGCTGATTACCTTAATGAAACTTTACCACTAATTGCACCTCAGGTAAGTATGTGTTCCACTACTTTGGATAGTTTCTTCAGAAGATTCTTCAGAAAATTACATAAAATTGATTATGGGCCCAGAATTTAGTTGAAAGTACTTATTTTTCTTTTAAAACACCATAATTCTATGACCTTTGATAGTTCATTGAAATAAAAACATACACACCACTATTTAAATAAATATATACAATGCTATTAAATTAATTCAAATTAAAAATGATATCCCAATAATAGCTAACATGTCAATGGTTCTGTGTTAATTTATTACTCACTTTATGGGCTAAGTTGCCTCTTAATTCCCTGGAATGCACCCTCTCCTTTCTGGGGATCCATCTCCTTACTTCATTTCATCATAAATATTTAGGTTAATGGGATTATACTGCTGGAAATAATTTGCTTTATTTTTTTTTAATCAATAGAGTAGCACTTCTCAAGCGAAATCTTCACGATGGAAAATACCAAGTTCCTGGAAACTACTTTTTGGTAGTGGACTCCCTTCTTCATTGTTTTAAATCATACAGTTTTTCATGTAGTCCATTTGTATACAATCAAAGTTGTGTTTTGCATCTACAGGGCAATGTAATCTTGTATGCAATTAATGATAAATTTTCATGGATCTTTTAATTTACCGGAGCAAAATTATTACATCAAAACTGAATACATTTGGACATAAAATATATCCTTTGAATGCTTGTTTCAAATATCAAAATGTTTCATGCTTTTTTTCATTATTCATATTTAATTTCTTAAGAATAATAAAGGAAACCTCAGATGTTCAAAATGTATATCACTCCCATTTTTGTCACATTTAGATACATGTAACATTTGGATAAGAGGTAGCATTACATGTGGTAATTTTATATACTGAGGTTTATACAAAATGAAGATTTTATAAAATAATGGGTATTATATTTGATTCAAGTCGAAACTTACCTTTATTAAAACAAATTTGAGGCATATAAAAGTATGTGTTCATATTACAGGTATCGGGATAGTTTTGTTGTAAAATTGGAAACTGGTTTAGGGTTTTTAAAATTTCTATGTAGTTTTAATACTTGAAACTTAAGTACCCACAATTGTTGGACTTAAATAAAGTAGTTGTAAGTATTTAAAAGGAAAGCATTGTTTTCAACTGAGTTATGCTAATATTTGGCAAATTTACTTTTAAGCCGGTAAAACAATTCTGTTACTAAAGAAGAAACTGCTATTGGAGTGTCCCAAATGCAAAAGAATCTTTGACTTGTACCTTTAAAAAAAATCGGTGTTGAATTTCTGTTTAAACAAAAAAGTATTTCTCCTTATGAGCAACAGAATTCATTCATACAAGCTCCAGTGTTATTCCAACTTCCACTTACTTGCCTAAAGATATAAGTCTAATTCATCAGCACTGCCATGGTTGAACATAATTATTTTTTAATTTTTTTCAAATATTTTTATTTCTTGTTTTTAAACCACCCAACTCCCTCAGAGATATGTGAGAGGGGATTTATATCAATGAGATAATTATTTTCTATTATTTATTTAAATACAAATTGATGGGAAAATGAACTTTTGAAAATGCTCTGGATAGACCCTCTTTCCCCACTGAATCTTCTAATCTAAAATGTGTATATCCAATACTACCAAGATAGATTTTGTCATTTAAACATAATTCTCTATTTGTAATAAATTTGATGATATGTCAAGTTCTCACTCAAAATAGAACAGGCTAAAACACCAGTAATCATATAGAAATATTGTAGCTGAAACAGTAATGATAGATTAAAATACCATTTCTCAGAGCATTGCCAGTATAATCTTTCTGGAACTAGATAAAAAAATATACACACAAAAGCATATACATTAAAAAAAATTTAATGCTGCCAAAAATATAAAAAAATACAAGAATGGCAGTACAAAGTATTTTGTGAATATGATCTTACAACTCTCTACAGTTAATACAAGCATAAATCACGTAAGACAAATTCTCTTTTGCAAAGTCTCTTGCTGGTGATGTACTTCATTCCCTGTTTGTTTACGCTGTAAACAGATATTTATGAGGCCGCTTGTATATTGCTCAGACCTCATTTTTGTTTCCTGAAGAACAGTGATGTCCTGTTTTTGCATGTCAATAGTGTGTTATTATAGCTGAAGAACATTCTCAAGTCTTGGCAATTTAGGCGTCAGTCACTCTCGGCCTATAAACACACAATGTAAAAGAGTCACAAGTTCAGTACAGTCAGGAGTATAATTTTAGAGTTTTATAACTGCAGTGGAAATATATCAGTTGTTAAAACCAAAGATGAATTTATTAATGGATACTGCAGCTTGGATATAAACATACATGTGTGGGTATCTTGCTAAAACAAAGTGTCCTTGAACTAATAGTTATACATTACAGAACATTCATATTGAAATGAGCCACAAGGAAACTTTTAAAAGAAATAGACTATGCAATGGATGTGTAGCAAATCTCTTAGCCTATCACATTTTAGAAAGAAAATCTAAAGAAAAACCTGCTGAATGTTATATAACATTGAAGGAAGAAGCAATATAAGAAATCAATATAACAATTATTGTTATAGAACTGAAAGAAACTGAAAATAGGAAGGTATTTTTAAAATGTTTAATAACTGCAATTAATTGAATCAATCAATATATTCACAAGAATATGTAATGATCAAGCATGTTTTTTAAAAAATGTATATATTTATATTCATGAATATTTTCCAACTATTTTTTGGAAACTGTTAAAGTATCCAACTGCCTTATACTTTGTATTTAAGATTGGTATGATGTGGATTAATGAACCTTGACAAAAGTAGACAATATTATTCACTCTATAAAATGTAGCCAAATGCTTACCGGAGGGAGCGCTAAAAGGTTAAAGCTGAACAGAAAAATGCAGGGCTATAGTGCAGTAGAAGAATTCTTGTTGCTATCTTTGTAACCCCCAGGTATGGAAGGGAAAGACTTCCAAAATCTTAGAAAGTTGCTGCCAATCACACAGTACACAATGTAAAGCAAGTCTATATTATTTATTTGGGGTAGAAATGGAGCAGAATGCCTCAGCTGATTATCTTTGTGTATAGATGTACACCTAAAACAAAGCCTAGAAACTGGTTAATCTCAGAGGGAACATTTCCTTTTATTGTGCATTCATGTTTCCTATATAATAAATAAGTATGTGTATGTATATGTAACGACAGTTCTGAATCAATGCATGATTTTTTTTTTTTAACAATACTACCGTATTTTGGTTTCAGCATAATCCACAAATTTTACAAATGGCAGCATATACGGAGTCCACGGATAGGGGCGGCATACAAATCTAATAAATTAAATATACAGTTTATATACAGCATAAACCGGAAGGTTGAGGCCAGGTGTGATCGAGTGCTCTTCAGTTAAAATACACTATTTATTATCTTTCAAATTATAAATTTTGGATGAAATAAATGGAAGTTTTGTTTTCTAGTATTTCTATTTATTTTTAGCAATAAAGGACATGAGGAACTTTGCATTAAACATTTCAGTGTTTTTAAAACATGGGATAATATTTTTTCAAGAGCAGAATTTATAAGAAACATAGAGCATATATACCAACATTAGACTCTATAAATTTTATTTGTTAGCCATAAATTAATTATTGTTGGTTAAACCTAGAATGTATTCTCACTGGCAACATGGTGTTTTCTTCTGTGGGGAAGATTACCCAGCAACTCTGAATATGAGAGCAAAAGAACATCCAGTTGCCCCAAACATATCAGCCACATAACATATGCTGTGGCCCAGAGGTTTGTATTCTCATAGGGATCATGTTGATCCATCCACTTTACAAAATGATCTTTTGGAACATTTAAAGATGGTTAAAAGTTTATTTTTATCAGGTCAGATCAGTTTAATTGTTTTAAGTTAGAAAATCTGAGATGGTGCTCATAAGATACTCATATAAATATGGGTGCTATAAATGATGAAACGCTATGGTAATGTATAGGGTATGTGTGAGTGGTTTGTCAGAAACACAATTGGTTACTCTTGTTCAAATGTAGTGATGAAATGGAGATTATTCCTAATATATAGCTTGTGCTATAGCTCAGTTCCAGCAGCTTCAGAAATCTTCATTTGCACCCTTTCTCTGTTAAATCTGTGTTAGGGCTATTTGCTTCCATTTGTAATGATTTTTTATTTTCTGAAATTACTATCAAATTGGTAACGTGCTGCCTATTCCAATTATAATAGACAAAGAAGCTTTACAAGAATAGGACTCAAACCCAGGAAGACCCACAAAAACATTTCACATTTAATGGAATGTGTAAGCTTTAAATACAAGCTATGGTTTCCAACAGTAGCTGCAGTTTTAACAAAACATTTCTTCCGAAGAGGTAGCTTGAGACGAGATCTACCCTCCAAGTAGCCTTATAAAATTAAATATTTTCAAATAAAATAGTAGCGAAGCATAAATACATATAAGCATCTTACAAGTAAATAAAAACTGAGGAATAATTATTTGCTAACATGTAATTTCTGAAACAACAATTTATTAATCATTGCATTGGGAATGGTCCAGAAAGTGAATTTCCAAGTCAATTTTGAAAAGTTGGTGGTAGATTCACCAATCACTCATTTCTATTGAATAAATTCATACAAATGTAACTTTTAAAAATACAATTATTTACAAAATGATTATATACTTATCAAATTTGCTTTACGTCTGCATAGTATAAATGGTTCGTGGTACATTAATAAAGAAATGTAACTTTTTGCATTCAGAATAACACCACACGGTTTATTGCTTCTATCATGTATGTAAGTCATCTATCTGGTGACTTGGTCATTCGGGCTATTATCTATTGAACTTTATCTATTGAACTATCAATTTAGATACCATATATATACAGTTGCTTGAAATGTGCATTAATTTATCTAACAAATATATCATTTGAATCCAAGTGGCCATTTGGTTTCAGAAGTAGCAATATCGAAAAATCCTGAGACCAATTTGTGATCACACTAATCACTGATGACAAGACTTCAATGCTGCAAGTTAAATTGTCACTGGTGAAGTAAAAACATATTTATTTTGTCAGATGTGGCAAAAAACTTGGATCCACTTATTATATTCACTTTAAATCCCACTAAATCATGGGACATAAGATTGTAGATGCAAGATTGCTCACTTACTTACATGAGCATGTACTGGGAATACAATTTCCAGGAAGAATAAGCTATAAGACACACGACTGAACCAAATCCAATCTTAATAACAATAGGCTTCCAATATAACCACCTTTTTCTTTTTCTTTCAGATTCACTCATCTTATGTTTCATCTGTTGCACCATCTGTGCTGTATTAGCTTTTTTGTCTTCTCTCAGTCTTTTTCGTAAAGCCCTTAAAGAAATTAAAAACTTTAGTCAGCTTTGAGTTATTCCATGCATCCCTTAGTTACCAAGATGTATTGGCAATGCTTGAGAAGCAATAGTGAGTTTTAAAAGATTAAATTGAAGGATGCCATTATAAGCACAAATGGTGACAACAACTGACATACCTTCAGCTTAACAACCATCCACCCATGTTCTCCCTGGTGTCACTGTTAAATAAGCAGGTTGTTAAGTGAGCATGGAGTACCTTGTGGGTGGGAGAGGCCTTGGAGACCCACCAAGGAGGCAGATAAGCACCAAAAATACTTAGCAAGCCCCATTATGGTTGTAGGTCAAGGACAAATTGCAAATAATGTTAATCCATTAATGGTTTTTATTTATTTATTTGTTTGTTTTTTAAATGCCACCCTTCTACTTAGATTTATACTACTTGCCCTTATCTCAAAAGTATGTTTTTTAATATGACATCTCTAGTATTTTTAAGATGCTTAAAAACCAAACAAAAACAAATGAAAATTAAAGGCAATTTTCTTCTGCTAACATAACTTGTCAGTGGATGTGCATTATTGTCTCTATCCTATTCCACATTCTGGAAGTACATTCAGATGTCTGAAGATAAATTATCCATAGCAGAATGTGTATTGACAGGGAACTGGTCCTTGGTTTCCTTCAGTGGCAAATAGATTCTCATAAAAAAGGGTATTTTCATACTGTCTGTGTTCAATGCTACTGATAAAAATAATAAAATGTAATTGTTTCAAAATTGTTGGGACTATCAAGTATAGAATTATTAGCTGTCAGTAATCCCAGGGGCCTGGGAAGGAAAAATAATTCTAATTCAGCTAAAAAAAGTCTACAGAATTCCAGGATGAATTATTTTATCAATTTACTTTGTCTTTGTAAAACTGACAAACCCTTGTCATTTGATACATTAGACCAAATTGTTCTTTGTCCACCAGTCAGTTTTAATGCGTTTGTAAAACCATTACTTACTTGTCATCATTTGTATCTGAATCATTTTGTATGGGAGAGATCAGATCAACATCTCCTGGCTCCTGTTCTTCTAAAACCATGCTATTCCCATTGTATTTTTCTGCAGTAAGTTTAGTTGGGTGAGGAGGCGAACATTCAGAACTTGGTGCTTGGTCTTCTTTGGAGAGTTCCTTCCAGCGATACTGAATGGGAAAGAAATATCTTAAAATCTTAAAAAAACAGTATACAGGTAGTCCTTGCTTAACTGCTCTAATTAAGACCGGATTTCCGTTACTAAGCAAAGTGGTTGTTAGGTGAAACTGCAGCAATTAGAGGTGACAGTTCTGGTAGTTTTGGTGCCATCATTAGCAACAGGAGAAAGATGGTGAACTGAGAGTGGTAGAATGGAGGGCAGCCAAATGGGCAGAGATGGGAAGGAGATAGGCAACAGAGTCGAAGCATACTCTGCAGTTCTGATAGTGGCTGAGCTACCAAGTATTGGAATTTTGATTTTGTCACTGCCAGGATGTTGCACTGGCTGTAAATTTTGAGGACCGTCAATAACTACCATGAGTTCAATGCCATTGTAACTTTGATCAGTAACTGAACAAATGTTCATTGAGGACTACCTGTATTCTGCTTTGTAATTTGCTATGACCTATCCAGTGTGACTTAAAAATCAGACAAAATATTTACCTGCATAGTGGAATCCCCCGTTATATATCTTTTTGCTCCTTCTATTACAGCCAAATATGAAAATCTTAGTTGATCAGGAGTCTGAATTAGTCCCATCCGATATTTTCTCATATTTAATAATATTTGCTTGATATCTACATGAAATGGGTCGTTTCTTTTTTGCATCTGGAAATGAAAAAACAACACAAATATTTGGTGGCAAATTAACAAATTAGTTCTCTTCAATTTTCATTTGATTTCAGTTTGAAACTGTTTTAAGATACTTGAGATTGTTTTAAATTAATATTTTTAATTTTTGTGGCAGCCCATTTGTACAATATCTGGGTAGCTAGCACAAATTAAACATTAATGAATGAAGGCCATTCCAAGGGAAGAGATGACAATGTACAATCAGCATTCCAGTCCAATGTCTATGGAAGAAAGCAGGTTTTCAAGCCTTTGTAGAAGGAAGACTAGGACTGGCTCAAAATCATCTAGATTCTAGACCAGTGATGGCAAATATGTGTGCACATCTAATTTCGGCACCCAAGGGAAAAAAGGTCGCCATCACTGTTCTAGACTAAGGGAGGCCTAGACTTCTGAATCTACTGATTTCAAAGCCAACACTTTAATTACATCCAAATGCCTCTTCATTATGACAATGAAAATGGAAACAATACCTTTTCTTAAAGCTGAGGAGACTTGTTTTATAAATATAAATACAGAGCAATAAGAGTTTTGCTATAATAGGCTATTTTCAAATCAGTGAAGACAATCATGTGTAGATAGCTTACAGTGCAATCCTCAAAACGAAAGAGACTTATAAGATAAAACCAAGCCTACTATAACTCTTTGTACTTTTCCTGGTAGAAATATGACTATTTCTGCTTTAGCAACATATAGTTTGTTACAATGATAACAAGCTAGTTTTAGAGGTCTTGTTTCATTGTGAAACTGCCCAGCCCTATCTCAACCTGGAAATAGTTTGAGCAATTTCAATTTAGGGCACATACCTCAAGATGAAATATAATTTAATTTCATTTACTATTTCAAATACTATGTGAAATATGTAAACATACCTCAAGTTGGGCACACTAGGCTAATTTGGTGTCACAATCTGGCAAATCTTTTGCTTTTTGAGCAAGGAATCTGAGCTAGTTCTTTCCTACTACAATTCATAGATAAATGATATTTCTTTCACATTAACTCACAATAATCTAGTTGTTTTTAGATAAATAAACCTACCATAATAAGACATGTATCTACCAATGCAAATGTACCAGACCGTCCAATTCCAGCACTACAATGAATGACTGCAGGTCCATGTTCAGAACTCAGAGATCCAGAATCTCTGACTGTAAACAAGAAGTCAAGGAATGAACGTGGGGATTCAGGAACTCCAAAATCTGGCCATGTAGTATAGTGAAAATGGTATATTACTCTGGATTCACCAGTCTAAAGAGAGAAAGAAAGAAAGAAAGAAAGAAAGAGCAATTTAGCAGAACACATTTGATATGCTAATGAAGCCAACTAAAAGAACATGCACTAGTTTAGTTGAGGGAAATGGTGAGGGAAAAGAATGAATTTCATAAAAAAGTCTAGCTGTACTAGAAAGTAAAATTCTGTGAATTTATCACTTTGAAAAGCCTTCTGAAAGAGTAACTTAAAAAACAAGACAACTAGAGAAAAAATTTATTGTTGATTAACACTAATATTCAATTACATGCCCACACACAAGAAATTGATTTATTTAGTAAAACAAAAATTAAATATTTTCAATATTTGTTTTTCAGAAATCTGATTTTCTTTTGCCATATTCTAGACTTTATGGTATGAGACTCCCTCCCCGCAGTTCCATAAAATATCAGATTACTTAAATGAAGCATTTGTATAAGAAACACTGAAAGAACGTCAATAGTATCTAACCCTTGCTCTATCTGCTTATTATCAGCCATTTCTTTGTGAACCAAGATGTAGCAGAAGGACTGGCAGAGCCGGGAGGATTGGTAAAAGAAGAATCAGCATAAAATCAGTACGTAGTCACAAATAAACTAAGTCCACCCCAACCCCTCCTTGACTGCTTATCTGGTGCTGACCATTAGCTGAAAATATACTTGTGCATAGCCTGTTAGCAATACAATGGTTAAATTGACATGTGGACCTGGTCTTTTACACCTGACATAAGCAATATTCACACTCCAGCTGCTATTGAAAAGCTATGTGGCAGCCCATTTGTACAATAAAAACATTCTATTGCACTGAAATTTGTCAAAGAAAAATTAGTGGTAACATAATATGAAACTATTTTTATGTGGTAGGCATAATTTTAATGCTAACTTACATCAATACATTCTAGCTGGAGCTGTCGTACTGTATAGTACAATTTAACGTCTTCAGATTTTAGCCTCACACAAAATCCTGTTTCTCTGAATATCATGGGTTCCTCTTGTTTTGTTGGCCAGTACTGCGCACACTTCACCTACATTACAAAATAAGAATACTGCAACTTGTCACACACATTTGACATGCATATATGCATTTACAGTTTGTAACTTATTTTGTATATTGAAAACAAATTTAGCATCATCCAGGTTCATTCAGGTTCACACAATCTTCCAATCTCTACTAGATTATAAATATTAAAATATTAAAATAAATAATCCTGCATTTCAATTAAAAGTTGCAAGTCTAGAGTTCTTGATGAGCAGCCATATTAAGTTGGATTAAGTTGTAGTCAGATTTCATAGCTGTATTTGGCTATGTCTATCTACCAGCAGAGTGTATATCACTGGTATATTCTTTTTCCCTTTTTTTATACATCAATTCCAAAGGACTGGAACCCTATAAAATACAATTAATTAATTTGAACAACAACAACAAAAAAGGACAACTTACCGAATCTTTCTCAACAATTCTATTAAGCATGACAATTGCTTTGGTCTTTTGTTGCCATATCATTAGCCAGAAATGGCAACATGTGTTAGGAAGTGGACCCTATACAAGAGAAAGGAACACCGCATAAACTTAGAACTAAACCTTTCCTGAAAGAGACAGATTATGGGGAAAATTTTATTTGTTTGTTTGTTTGTTTTCCCCGCCTTTATTGTTTTTAGGCAGTGAACATGTCCAACATACCTTTCTCCTACTTTTCTTATAACAACAACCCTGTGAAGTGGGTTGGGCTTTCATGCCTAAGGTGGAAATTGAACTCACAAGTCTCCCGCTTTCTAGCCTGGTGTCTTAACCACTTGACCAAATTGGCTCTCCAGTTCTTAATATAATATTGATTATAAAGTATTTGGAACACAGTACATATTGAAATATCCCCTACGTTTAAACATATGCAGAAAAAATTTGGACAAATTTTTTTTCTCTCTTCCTCCCTTTCGCTCTATTTCTCTCTCTCTCCCTCCCTCTTTCTCTCCCTTCTTCTTTTTTCTCTCTCCATCCCTTTCTTTCTCCCTTCCTTCCTCTCTTTTTTGCTCTCTTTCTCCCTACCTCCCTCTGTCTTTCTCTCTCCCACCTTCCCTCTCTTTCTCTCTCTTTCTTTCTCTCTTTCTTTCCCTCTTTCTCTTGATCTCTTTTGCTTTCTCTCTCTCTTGTTCTTTCTCTTTCTTTCTTTCTCTCTCTCTTGCTTTCTCTCTCTTGTTTTTTTTCTCTCTCTGAGCTTCGCGGCACACCTGACCATGTCTCACGGCACACTAGTGTGCCGTGGCACACTGGTTGAAAAACACTGATGTAAGCAATACAACCACAGTACAGTGATACCTCGTCTTACGAACTTAATTGGTTCTGGGAGGAGGTTCGTAAGGTGAAAAGTTTGTAAGACGAAACAATGTTTCCCATAGGAAACAATGTAAAACCGATTAATGCATGCAAGCAAAAAAGAAAAAAAAAATCGCAAAAACGGCACTCTGTCCTTCCTGGAGTCCACGTTTCGGCCAGCCAGAAAGGACGTCTCCGTGACGTCAAAACTCTTCCCCTGGAATTCCCTATTGGGATTCCCCACCTCTGTTTCAGCCTCTCCACGGCCGACAGCTCCACGGCTGTCCTGCAAAGGTGACAGCCGGGCGGCGGCGCTTCTCAGCGTTCTCCCGAACCTGAACTCCAAACCCGAACTTTTGCTGAACTTCTGGGTTCGGCGTCCACAGCGGCGGGTTTGGAAGGTGAAAAAAGTTCGTAAGAGGCAAAAAAATTCCGAACCCCGGGTTCGTATCTCGAAAAGTTTGTATGATGAGGGGTTCGTATCAAGAGGTACTACTGTACTTTTATTTTGATGGTGACTTTTTTTTTTTTGCAATTTACATGTGTGCGCGCATGTGCCTAAGTACTTTCACAACCTTATTACTGTATTTTGGTGTATAAGACGCAGCCTTTTCTTCCCTAAAAGAGGCTGAATTAGGATGTGTCTTATACTCTGAATGTAGCTCCACCACCCCTTAAGCCCTTAACCAGGGGATAAAACAATGTGCTGAAGCATACCAGACTAAGGTCGCTAGCCAGATGAATACCTGGCAAGCAGATTCTTTTCCCTATTTTCCTCCTCAAAAACTAAGGTGCGTCTTATATTCCGGTGCGTCTCATACTCCGAAAAATACGGTAGTTAGGTCCTTCACCATTGCATTAGTTTCTTATATGTCCCCTTGGGAAAATTAATTGATTGAGCTTTAATAACTTTTAGTGAACAGCTTCTCTGTGTTTTATTGACCATGATTTAAGAAAGAAATGAAGTTTTATTTCTTCATAAATTTGATCTTACTTCAGAGAATTATTTCACCATTCACCCACCATAGTTTATAAAGAACAGATCAAGTTATTACATTTTTGTTTCTTTTAATTCCAGAAGCTGCCATTAATAGATGGAATTATATACATTATATTAACTCAAACATTACTATTACAGTGTTCCCTCGATTTTCGCGGGTTCGAACTTCGCGGAACGTCTATACCACGGTTTTTCAAAAATATTAATTAAAATATACTTCGCGGTTTCCCCCCCATACCACGGTTTTTCCCGCCCGATGACATCATATGTCATTGCCAAACTTTTGTCTGCCTTTAAAAAACATTTTTTAAAATAAACTTTAATAAATAAACATGGTGAGCAATAATCTAAATGTTTGCTAAGGGAATGGGAAATTGTAATTTAGGGGTTTAAAGTGTTAAGGGAAGGCTTGGGATACTGTTCATAGCCAAAAATAGTGTATTTACTTCCGCATCTCTACTTTGCGGAAATTCGACTTTCGCGGGCGGTCTCAGAACGCATCCCCCGCGAAAATCGAGGGAACACTGTATACCCAAATTAGGGAAATCTCCATTAATGTTCAGATCAGTATAGTGATTAATAGCTTTAAACTGGAGAAAAGGCTACTGTGATCACTAGTCCTGCCTTGGGGGAATGCCACAGCTTGGTGTCTTTGGGCCAGTAGCCTTAATTCTCTCTCAACCTTAGGAAGGCAGTGGCAAGGTACTTCCAAAAATGTTGCCAGGAAAACTACATGGACTCACCATGTAGGCACTAACAGGAAAAAAAAGTTAATTAAGAAACAGAAAAGTAAATCAGATTAAAACTGGAAAAACAGAGAAGTTAAAGGAACCAGCATTAGGCCCTGATTATTAGAATAGACTATATAATATAATATGATCAAACTTTGTGTGACTTAAAAGTCTAACAATTACCTGTGTTAATATATAATTTCTTTCAGCTTCTTCATTAACCACTAAGCTGGCATTGATGTAATCGTTGTCAGAATTCTGTAGTATTACACGACTGTGATCATCTTGAAAAATATCAGAAAAACATTTTCATATTATTAGCAATGCTATCAGTCAAAAAACAGCATTTCAAGATTGATCAATTGGCCAACAAAATGCTTCTTTCAGAACAATATATAGTGAATATTTTATTGTCTTTCAGGTCTGTCTGGAAAGGGAAAAACCCCCACATTTCCTTGAGTATAATATTGTTGGGGCAATGGGGGAATGGAGCAGATCTTGATTTGTTTTATAACACATTACTACTTGTAGCATAATTTAATTAAATATTCTAATGTGAAGATTGAAATGATTATACAATTAAATGTCACATCCCTTTTATAGTTGCTCTGGAAAGAAATAAAAGCAATTTAAAAGTGACAAAATATACTAATGCAAAGACTCTAGAGCAGTGATGGCAAACCTTTTTTCTTGCAGGCACTGAAAGAGCATGTGCGCGCACTATCATGCATGTGTTGGATCAAGGTGGTGCCGTGGATATTGCCTATCTGGACTTCAGCAAAGCCTTTGATACGGTTCCACATAAAGAGCTGATAGATAAATTAGTGAAGATTGGACTTAATCCCTGGATAGTTCAGTGGATTTCAAGCTGGCTGAAGCATAGACATCAGAGAGTTATTGTTAATGGCGAGTATTCTGAGCAGAGACAGGTTACAAGCGGTGTGCCACAAGGGTCTGTTCTGGGTCCTATTCTTTTTAATATGTTTGTGAGTGACATAGGGGAAGGTTTGGTAGGGAAGGTTTGCCTATTTGCCGATGACTCTAAAGTGTGCAATAGGGTTGATATTCCTGGAGGGGTCTGTAATATGGTAAATGATTTAGCGTTACTAGATAAATGGTCAAAGCAATGGAAACTGCAGTTTAATGTTTCCAAATGAAAAATAATGCACTTGGGGAAAAGGAATCCTAAATCTGAGTATTGCATTGGCAGTTCTGTGTTAGCAAAAACTTCAGAAGAGAAGGATTTAGGGGTAGTGATTTCTGACAGTCTCAAAATGGGTGAGCAGTGTAGTCGGGCAGTAGGAAAGGCAAGTAGGATGCTTGGCTGCATAGCTAGAGGTATAACAAGCAGGAAGAGGGAGATTGTGATCCCCTTATATAGAGCGCTGGTGAGACCACATTTGGAGTACTGTGTTCAGTTCTGGAGACCTCACCTACAAAAAGATATTGACAAAATTGAACGGGTCCAAAGACGGGCTACAAGAATGGTGGAAGGTCTGAAGTATAAAACGTATCAGGAAAGACTTAATGAACTCAATCTGTATAGTCTGGAAGACAGAAGGAAAAGGGGGGACATGATCGAAACATTTAAATATGTTAAAGGGTTAAATAGGGTTCAGGAGGGAAGTGTTTTTAACAGGAAAGTGAACACAAGAACAAGGGGACACAATCTGAAGTTAGTTGGGGGAAAGATCAAAGGCAACATGAGAAAGTATTATTTTACTGAAAGAGTAGTAGATCCTTGGAACAAACTTCCAGCAGACGTGGTTGGTAAATCCACAGTAACCGAATTTAAACATGCCTGGGATAAACATATATCCATTGTAAGATAAAATACAGGAAATAGTAAAAGGGCAGACTAGATGGACCATGGGGTCTTTTTCTGCCGTCAGTCTTCTATGTTTCTATGTTTCTATGTGTGAGTGCCCACAGCCATAATTCAGTGCCTGGAGAGGGCAAAAACAGCTTCCTTCGCCCCCCCCGGAGGTTGTCTTGAGGCCAGAAACAGCCTGTTTCCCAACTTCTAGTAGGCTCAGTAGGCTCGTGTTTCACCCCCTCCAGGCTCCAAAGGTTTTCCTAAAGCCAGGGGAACGTAAAAATGCCCCCCCCCCCCCCCGAGTCTCTTTGGAAACCAAAAACACCCTCCCAGAGCTTCTGTGCGAGCCAAAAATCAACTGGCCAGCACACACATGAATGTTGGAACTGAGCTAGGGCAATGGCTTACGTGCCAGCAAATATGTCTCCGTGTGCCACAGTTTGCCATCGCTGCTCTAGAGTAATCTCCAAATGAAGAAGTAGCACTAGGCCTCTGTTGCGGTTCTCATAAACAAGCAAAATTTGAAGTGACATTATTGTTAAATTGCTTCAATTTCTCTAGGAGCTATCAATAAGTACACTTTACTGTCTCCAGTAAATACAAGTTTGTCTCTAGTTCTTTGTATGTACCTAAATAATGCATCACATTCTGTATTACTTTGATAAATCTCCAGGCTTCCAGGAACTCTAGATAAAATATGTTCTTCCTGACACATAGTTACTTTGTGGACACAACATACCATGACCTTGGTTAGCTAGCCATATTTTAGCCCATTGTTTGACTACTGTGAACCTAATGTTTCACGTACACCAAGAAAATCTTACCTAATTTATTCACAAGTAACATGTCATGAGAATACTGCCTGCATAATTTTTCAACCTACCCATTATGATATGTTAACACATAATTTAAAAAATGAATTGAGTGGACTCAGTGAAAACTCCACTTGGTAAAATTTAAAGGGCAGAATCCATTGGCATTTATATTGCCCTTCCAGGAAATTTTTCAATTTTCAACTTTAGTAATTATTTAAGCTGTCCAGCTTTACACCTCTCATTGACATTTAAAGAGATTTTGGTTTGCATAAAGATGCCTGTGATTTTAGCATAGGAACATTCTGAAACAGGGATTTTAAGCTCAGAAATCACATTTACAGTAATAGAATAATCTCAGGTCTTCTTTCTCGTTAACTGATCTTTATGCTTCTCACAAATGTCAGAAGAAATACCATGCTGAGAAACATTTTTATCTATTTATATACAAAGGGTTTGGTGTTTTTGGTTTTTTTTTAAAAAAAATCAGTGGTATTTAGCATTCCACTGACTTGAAAAAGCAAGTTCCAGTAAATGAAGAATTAGGTCGAAATTTCAAAGAACTATTTGCAAGTCTAGAATAACTACAGTATACTGCAGTATAAATACAGTATACCGGTAAATTATTTTTTCTTATTTTCTTAATCGGTGGCAGAGACAAAATCTGTCTTAAAATATACTATGACATAGCTTATAACATGTTAAAAATGTATCAAGAAATATTACAGCAAGTTCTATATTTAGGATGTCCATAGTTCTTTTAAGAGTTAAAATAATTTCACTTGGATTTCAAATTTAAAACCCATGAACTGACCCTATAATTACAAATTATAAAGGTTAAGAGGATGTATAAATATAAATAAAATATGATATATAGTTCAAAATAAAAAATCAAGAACATAGTATTCCTATCACTGGTTTAGTTCTTAATCTGATTTTATATAATTCTATGTCAGCATTTATACTTTACAATACAGAAATATGCTTAAAATGTCACTTTTGAATGTTTTGGATAAATACTTTATCACGTATGTCAAGGATACTGTATTGCCTTTTCCTTCACTGCAGCCAGTAGACAAACAGAATTTTAGCCCTATGTTAAAAATATATGTACAGAAATTATTGAAAACATGTTATGTCTAGTTCCTGAAATCAAATTAAGATAATCTACAATAATTGTATTACTGTGAGGTTATGATAGCCTCAGAATATATTAAAATAATATTCAAACTTTAAATAGTGTTTCCTTCACCTTCAACTGTTTCAAACTGAATTATCAAGTTTCTCATTTAGTATCTCAATTTATTGGAACTTAAATGTTTCTACTGAATAGAAACCGAAGCTTTTGTAAATACAAGATAACATTTGCCAACAGGAAAAACTTAAGACCTTGTTATAGTAAATCACAGATACTGGTACTAATGTTCTCGGAAATATGATGTCAGCAAGTATAGTTTTAACCAATGAATCACCAAGAAGTTCCTGTTTGGTTTCATATAACACAGAATTGCTTCATTTCTGTTTTATTCTACCAATGTCAATGAACAAGAATTCTCTATATCTTGCCAATCTTAGATTCTACATACACAAAACCCCATATAGATCATGAAGAAAGAGATACCAACCCAACTACCCAGTGAAAGAGAAAAGGCCCTTTCTCTGTAAAAGAGTGCTTTTTTCAAGTAAAACATTCAAGAATATTGCTTGATCCATAACTTTGCTAATTTTTTGTGGGGTAGGAGGGAGAGTTTTGTCTCGTTTTTAAATAATCAAATGCAGAGTTATGTTTTCAGGTGTTTATCTCAAATAGAATAGATTCAATCCTTTGTCTCAGTAAAAAAACCCTCAAATTTGTGTCACCTACAATCCTTATTTAGGAAATCTTCATTTGTATACCAAGAAAATATCTACAGTATTTTTTTAAAATACTGTACAAAAATGGACAAACAAACATGGAATAGAAAAATGGTCAGATCACCAAAGATAAGTAGGAAAGTAACTTTGAATTGTAGAGATTGTGTCAAGAATGCTAAAACTGTCTTTGTCCTTGTCTTCAAAGTGGGAAGTGAGTGAGTTGGAGGAACTGTAGATCAGTCAGCCTGATACTGATACCCCGAACATTTTTAGAGTATTTCATAAAGGGATCAACCCATAAGCAGCTAGAAAGCAATGCAATAATTACCAGAAGTCACCATGGATCAATATGTGAGACTTATTTTATTTCACTTTTGATTAGCCTAGTGCAGTGATGGAAAACCTTTTTCTTCTTGTGGGCCAAAAATGGGAGTGTGTTCAGGCTAGCGCATGCCACACACAACCCTCCCCATACCACACTGTGTATACAGTGTGCGAAAAATGGCCCAACAAGCAAACCAGAAGTTCAGGAAAACAGACTTCTGGTTTTCCCATTGAGCCATTATTCACACACTTCCCCAGGGCCTAAAATCAGCTAGCCAGTACGCACATGGGCACTGGAACTGACATGGGGCAACATCTAGCGTGCACTCAGATAAGGCACCGTGTGCCATAGGTTCGCCATCACCGGTTTAGTAGATTGTAGAAATGCTAGAGAGAGAAAATACCTTTTAATTCCAACAAAGAATTCAATCGAAATACAAGTAGTCCTTGAATTATAACCACATTGAGCCCAAAATTTCTATTGTTAAGTGAGACAT
The DNA here is from genome assembly GCF_031021105.1 of Erythrolamprus reginae. Classification (NCBI taxonomy): domain Eukaryota; kingdom Metazoa; phylum Chordata; class Lepidosauria; order Squamata; family Dipsadidae; genus Erythrolamprus; species Erythrolamprus reginae. The sequence goes on along the minus strand of NC_091952.1, from coordinate 196,024,333 downwards.
TTGTTAAGTGTGTTTTGCCCCATTTTGTGACTTTTCTTGCTTCAGTTGTTAAGTGAGTCGCTGCAGTTAGAAACCCAGTTGTTAAGTGAGTTTGGCTTCCTCATTGATTTTATTGGTCAGAAGATTGCAAAACAGTATCATAATCATCTTGGGATAGAGCAATTGTCAGAAATATGAATCAGTTGCCAAGTGTCTAAATTTTGACCACATGATCATGGGGATGCTGCAATGGTTGTAACAATGAAAAATGGCCATAAGTCAGTGCCATTGTAGCTTTGAACATTCATTAAATGAACTGTTAAAGCAATCTAAAAAGCAAGCCTGTTGTGTGTGGATTATATAGCATAGGAAAAAAAACACATTGCTAGCTTAAATATCATTTCCCACTTTTTTCTTCAAAATGGAGAAACATATTACGTGGTTAGGGGTAAACCCTGAATCCTATATTGTTCAACATTTTGTGGATAAAGATAACTTAAATTTGCAGATTAAAAATGCAGATAAATTTGAGAAGAACAGAACTCAAAATTAATGTATTAAGGGAAATGGACTGATAACACACAAATGCACTGAAATGTAGGAGAGACAAAAGTCAGAGCAGTTCATAAGTGGAACCAATTACCTGGAGACTTGGCCTCCTGTTGAATAAGTTTAAACAGAGACTGAAAAATTATTTGTTGGGGATTGCATGCAACAAGTCGGACTCAGGGGCCCAAATAACTCCTTCTGTCCTTTGATTCTATGTAAACATTTGCATCTACCTCTTCTAATATCTCCATACCACTCAGTGGCCAACAGTTTAAAAAGAGAACAGTAATTTGTTTAAAAAAACTGAAAATACTTCAGTAAAATATTGGAGAAGTCTTGCACTTTCCAAGCTTCTATTTTTTTAATTCTTTAAAATTAGCTAATTTAATTCTATTCAAACATCACTACATTAATAAACACAATTCAGAAAATAATAGAATCAAACATACTTATCACAACACAGTTCTGACTGTTTGCTCCAAAGAAGATGCTAAGAAACAAAGGAGACAGAGAATGTATCCCCATCTCTTATTTCAACACTCTTAAGGCAAGTTTAGGTACTGTTAACTTTATATAAAAGATGTAGATACAAAAAAAAATCACTCAAATAATTGGAGGAATAATCTTGGAACTATTTGAAAAATTAATTTGAAAGTTATCGTAGATTTCATCATACAATCACAGAATGCCTCTGCATCCTCTTTGTGGTCAATTTCAGGACAGAATACTGTTTAGAAGTCTTACATGCAGCTTCACACTAACTTGAGTTCCACAGAGATAACATGAAACATAAATCTTAAAGGAGAAAAAAAAAATCAAATCTTTGTTTTTTATTATTTAGTCGGGGCCACATTACTAGCTTTCCAGGGCCACATGCGTCCCACAGACTGTAGTTTGGACATACATTAATTATAGTAAACTAAATCTTACTTACATGGGCTAACATCTCTGTATCTGTTCCGATTCCGGTTTTCTGCATACTTTGCCACTTTATGAGGATAATCACTGGATTGATGCCGGATATCCTTGAAAAAAATAGCAATAGTTAACAAAACGTAATTATCTAAAAAAGATTCTGTAAAAACAAAAAGATATTAAATAAATCAGTCATTCTTTAAAAGACACTATATATCTAATGAAGTTATTTCATTTTTCGTAGATTGAAAACTCAAGAACAAGAGTGGAGAACTGATTATTTGTGATATTAATGAACTCTAAAGCTTCCCTAAACAGGAAACATTTATACTTTGTTGCATGCATGGCTGTTTGACATTACATTGCTAGTGTCTGTTTCATTAGCAGAATTCTGATCTTTTGGGGTGGGTGGATGGGGTTATACGGTAGTTATTTTACTGAATCATGGCAGAATATCAAAAACTTCACCAATATAAACATTTATAGAAAACACAAATGTTATTAAAAATGAAAAAAATAGAATAACACAGTACAGTGGTACCTCTACTTACAAACTTAATTCATTCTGTGACCAGGTTCTTAAGTAGAAAAGTTTGTAAGAAGCAAATTTTTCCATAGGAATCAATGTAAAAGCAAACAATGCATGTGATTGGGGAAACCACAGGGAAGATGGAGGCCCTGTTTCCTCCCAGGAGATTCCTAGAGAGGCCCCATGGAGGCTTCTCCCCACCTTTTCTGGCTCTGTTTCCTCCCAGGAGATTCCTAGAGAAGCCTCACAGAGGCTTCTTCCTGCCTTTTCTGGTTAGTTTCAGAGGCTTGGGTTTGTAAGTGGAAAATGGTTCTTGAGAAGAGGCAAACAAATTTTGAACACCCGATTCTTATCTAGAAAAGGTCGTAAGTAGAGGCGTTTTAAGGTAGAGGTACCACTGTACTTAACATTTCTATCACCAAAATCAGATAAAAAAGTTATGCTCAATTTACTAATAACTGAAACATATAAGTATGAAATAGGAAAATCTTTGTGAAGAACAAAATTACATTATAATTATGCATTACAGGATAAGAAAAAGTCGTGAATTTTTGAGTTCATAGCCACTCCTTTTAATACCACATAGAAACACACTCTTTTGCTCTGTTAAAGAAAAAAAATGTCCCATTTACCATGGCAGTAGTTAAAAAACATGGATAAAGTTAAGCTAATACTGCATTCATAGTAACTCCACCTGAGATCATACACTGACTACTCCTGTATATCACAGCTCTTGTCAGTATGGGTAGTCCTCGACTTACAGCCACAATTGAGCCCAAAATTTCTATTGCTGAGCGAAAAAGAAGAGGAGGAGCCTATTCTCAAAGCATGGGCATGCAGAGCTGTCAAAAGGCAGAAATGGCTCCTCAAGAGGAGGTCTCCTTGGGAGTAAGGCTTGGGGCTAATTGGCTCTCTCTTAGCCTATTTAAGGGATGCCTATGAAGGAACCAATTTGCAGGAAACAACATCCTTCGTGTCTTGACTCCAGAAACGTCTGATCAGCTCTTGTTCTCTCGCTTGGCATTTTTCCTGTAAATTACTTCTGGGAATTTTGCCAACCACCATAATATTGCTGTAATCTACAAGACTGTTTACTCAGAATTGAGTTATTATTTTGTGGACTCGTGCTGGCTGTTAATGAAGTTGAATTAACAGTTGGTGTTCAGGAAAGACTGCTTTAAACTGTATTTGTATTTGACTACTAAAAAGCCCATTAGTAGTCCTTAATTAATAAACTAAGGTTTGTACAGACTTAGTTGGGGCAGAACAGCTATGTCGGGCAAATCAGCGGAGAAAATATAGGTTAATAAAATGTAGGGGTGGGCAGGCCCATCTGATTGTCACAGTGAATCGGTTCACTCCTAGCTGATCTTTGTAGCTACCAGTTCACCTGAACTGGTGCGAACTGGTAGAATCCCACCCCGGATTGTAAGTCACTTTTTTCAGTGCTGTTGTAACTTTGAATGGTCACTAAATGAACTGTTGTAAGTTGAGGACTATCTGTATAATGATACTTTTGTTAACCAACTCATTAGCTTTACATAGAAGACCGCAGCACACTCAGTCAAAACTAATCAATCCTATTTTAACTGAACAAATTTTGGGAAAATATATATTTTCTCATAATTATCCGTCAACACAACAATAATCCATATGTAGAAACATAACAGTGTTTAGTATACTTATATTCTGCATGGAAAAAACAAATGCTAATTTCCTTCTGCAGACTAAAGTTGTTCTATTTTTTCAAGTCCAAGAATTGGACAAATCCCTACAGTTTTCTTGGCAAGATTTTGCATAAGTGGTTTGCTATTGCCTCATTCTTAGGGCCGAGAGAAAGCAACTAGCCCAAGGTCGGCCAGCTGGCTTTGTGCCTAAAGTGGGACTAGAACACATAGCCTCCTAGTTTCTAGCCCAATGCCTTAATCAAACTGGTTCAAACTAGAATTTAAGTTCATTCAAAATAGGAGAGCAAAAATTATACTAGCTGCATGACATATATTTTATCCATCCACATTGAATGTAATGAAAATTTAACCAATATGATTAATTTGTGGTTGAACTGTTGTGTAAACCCAGCCAAATGATTGAAGACATACTTATGGTTTTGAAGTTGGAACTTTTGGAATCTGAATGAAATTGGTAAACTTCATTGAGAATCAGTATCTGTATTTGCATATGCTATCCAGTAACTAACAACCATGTTTTAGCTCATTCAATTTTTAATGAAACACATTAGCATAAATGGCTAGGTTTATGCAACACATTAGATTAAACTTTGGTGGTTAGCTTATGGTGCAGTATATTATACCAAACAGCCTATAAATCAGAAATCAAGTATGATAGCAGCCTAAGAATTCAGTCAGTATTTTCTAAGACAGGGTTATCAAACTCACATCGTCATGGCGGCATCATGTGACGTATTGGGATTTCCCCCCTTTGCTAAACCGGACGTGGCCACCACATGACGCATCCGGCCCACTGGCTAGGAATTGTTCTAAGGCATCTAGAAAACAGCACCAGAAATTTTTTTTGCTAATCATACTTGATTTCTGATTTATAGGCTGTTTTTGTATAATACACTGCACCACAAGCTAGCTACTAAAGTTTAATCTAGTGTGTTGTATAAACCCAGCCAGTTTATGCGAATGTGTTTCATTAAAATTGAATGGGCTAAAACACGGTTGTTAATTACTGGGGAGCATATGCAAATACAGATACTGATTCTCAATGAAGTTTGCCAATTACATTCAGATTCCAAAAGTTCCAACTTCAAAACTATGCTTAACTTCTAACAAGGTGCTAAATTCAAATAGCTATAATACAAATGATTAAAACTAAATAAAATAATGTTATGGCTAATTATAATCCATCTCAAATCCCCAATCTAATTTTGAAGACAGTTATATATTTAATACACCTCATTGTGAGCCACCCCGAGTCCTCAGAGACAGGCAGCATACAAATCCAATCAATCAATCAATAAATTTCTTGAGCATTATAGTTATAATTTTGTCCAGGGAGGGATTTTTCTGCATAAAAAATTTCTTCCATGTCTTCTTCTGCTCATATGCTAAATTTCTTAACATAACATTCAATAATCTAGTTAAGTAAAATTCCTATAACACTGAATCAAATTTCAGTTTGAAGTTTCAGTTCCTATCAGTCTGTGGCTCAGCACCTGATGATGTAAAGCCCCAGGGAGGAACAAAGCACAGCAGTAAAAAATTCATCACAGTAATTGTGAAACTAGAAAGTTACACAATGGGACTCTTATTAAAAATAGAGTTAGCTTTATTTTTACTATGTTAAAAAGGTGCCAGTAACCTTAAGCATAAAAGATTTACCGTACACCAAGTCAATTAAAAACCTCTTGATTAGGGCATTAAATAATTCAAATAACATCCACTTGATTCTAATGGTTAGTTGAAACAGAATACTGTATTTCCTAGATTTTTTTGCTATTTTACATCAAAAACTCAAATTGAATCATAAATCATCTTTAGTACTATTTCTGCTGGTGTTTACTTTAATATTACCATCAAACAAGTTACCTGACTGGAAGATACCAATTCATCTTTTCTGATTTGCAATCTTCCAACAGAGATAGGTAATACTTAGTTGTCATTTAGAACTATAACTTCACAACCTCCAGCTAGCATGTCCAATTGCCAAGAATTATAATCCAGAGTAACTAGTATATAACATCCTGTCAATTCTATTCCTACAAGACTCTTAAAGAACATTGAGAATTTTTCTGACAAAAGCATCATACCTTCAATACTAATACTTTTTTTTGTCTAATTATGTATGCAAGGTAAACAATGAGATTAAAAAGTGGTAATTCAATCAAAACTTGATTACTTACAAAACATGGATAATTATCCTATGTAAGAGCAACCACAATGAGTACCTTTTAAAATGCCAATACACAAATTTATAGATATAACTACAACACAGACGTCTGTCTGGACATGTTTAGGCAACTATTAAATATATATACAGTACATACATACATACATACATATATATTTTCGTAGATTTTCATGGGTACAGGTATGATGGTCTTGGTGTGTGTGTGTGTGTGTGTGTGTGTGTATGTGTGTGTGTATATAAAAATACTATTCCACCAATTCATTCCTATTCAGCTTTTGGGGAATATCCTTGTCCTTAGCCTTGTTCAGGGATGAAGATTCAATGTTTGTATGCTTAACATTTAGGGTCATGCCTGCATTCTGCACAATCTCTTTCCAGAAGTTCTATGAAAAGAGGAAATTTTATTGTTTTTTAAAAACATATATTTTACTGCACAGTTAAATCTAACAACTAACTCTAGTATCAACCAATTATTCTTGTGAGAACATAAAGCCTATTCTTATTAGTATGAAATAGGAGTAAATATTGACTATATAGCTCTAAGAAAATTCTGTAATGCCCAGTTTCATAATCCCACTTTGGTGATAAATTTGCCATTTAATCTTAGGAAAGTTGTTATTTTGACATTTAGATATTCTTGTGTCCATTCAATAGGATCTAATTGAAACCTATAAGGAAGTGCATACATATGCTGTTTTGGAACACCCTGTTATAAGAAGCACCTGAGACATTTCCTGTTTTAAACAAACTCATACCATGCTCACGCTAAGCAACAATCCCTTCCCATAAACTGGGATTAAGGCTGACCAAAGCATCTGGAAAGGGATCAAGGCAGTTTCCTCTAACACTTCACCATACCACAATTGCATCACAGTATGATCACTTGCAGCTGCCCTCAAGGGCAATAATAACCTTTTCTTAGATGGCTATTCCCCGTTAAAATATAGGTAGTCCTTGACTTACAACAGGTCATTTAGGTTAGATACAACAGCACTGAAAAAAGTGACTTATGACCCTTTCTCATACTTATGACCATTGTCTCATTCTCCCTGGTTAGGTCATTTATATACAGTTGCTTGAAAGATGGCAGATTCACTTAACAACCATCTAGCTAATTTTAATAGTTGCGGCGATTCACTTAAGAAATGTGGCGAGAAAAGTCGTAAAACGGGAGAGGGGAAACCAGTTTCTCTCTCAGCAACATAAAATTCTGGGCTCAAGTGTGGTCGTAAGTCGAGGACCACACGTATTCGGCTCAAGAGTTTAAGTCCAGGAACCCAAGCAGCTGCTATCCAGGGAGTCCAGCGGGACAACCACGTGGGAACAAACCCAGCGGGAGCTTTGCGAAACTTCCCCGCCGCCTGAAGCTTTTTGCCTGTCCCCGCCCTTGCCCGCCGCTTAAGCCTGGCGACGAAAGGCGCGTCGTTAGAAGCCTTTCGGCCCTCAGCGCTTCTCCTCACGGCCCCCTCCTGAAATTCGTGACATGCGCACTCCTTCTCTCCGAGCCTCTGCGCGTACCTGAGAACGCCCGGCGGTTTCTTCTCTTCTCTTCCGTTTAAAGCGGCCTCCGGGCGGGGGTGTCCTAAACTTTCCCTCCCTCCCGCGGCCCCACCCTCACTCACCAAGTAGCGGGGCTGCCAGTCGTTAGCGCCGTCGACCTCGTTGAACTCCTGCTCTACCGTGGCGATGACAGACATAATGGCGGCGGCGGTAGCCAGAAGGTCGGGAGAGAGCCGCTGGCAATCGGCAACTTCATCACCTACCTCCCGCTGCTGACAGGGCGAGGACGGCGAGCCCGCCCCCTCCGCCGCTCGCGTTACCTTCAACGAGCTTCCGCACCGCCCGCCCGCCCGCGCGCGCACGTACGCACGCACTCAACGGGCTCCTTCTCGAGCGGACGCATGCGCGTGGGCCGCCTAGCTGGATTAGCGCTAAACCTCGCCCACTGCCGAAGTGGAGGGGGAAGAGAGAATGCGTACCTGGGATTGGGTCATTGGTCGCTTGGTGTGGGGAGATTCCCGGATTGGGTAGTGGGTTAACTTCAGGGGCTGAGTTTTTGACTCGAAGCTAAGCCACGATTGAACCGGATTTATTAAAGCACAGCTTAGCTTGATTCAAGCTACGAAATGGACCATTTACATCGTTCGCATTACCATGACCTGTTTGTGAATTAGGAATAATGTGGTTATTTTGGGATAAATGGAATTGTGTGAGCGCAAATATAGTTAATAACAACAACGACAACAACAATAATAATAACAACAACAATAATAAAATTGTTTATTTATAATGCCCTTTTAACAAAGGGCATGACAGCAAGACAGATACACTGCTCAAAAAAATAAAGGGAACACTTAACAGAATACTGTACTGTATAACTCCCAAGTAATCAATGAGAATATTCATCCAGATCTAGGATGTGTTATTTGAGTGTTCCCTTTATTTTCTTGAGCAGTATACAATTAACAAGGACAAATAGTAGGCAATATACAAATAATAAAACCACAAAACTTGTTAAAAACATTCCCAATACAGTATCTCCAATTTCTTCCCCAAATAAGTCATGCGCTGGTGCAACATCTTAAGACAGAACAAGGATGGCTTAATATGTTGCACCAGCGCATGATTTATTTGGTAAATTATAAGCAGCTTATTTACATATTTACCTAATATGTTGAATCATTATCAGGCTTTTGGGGCTGCTTTTTCTAAACACCAACAGGCCTAAGAATTTTTGAGAGTATACATTTAAAACTTAAGTCTGATGGTGGGTGAATAACTTTGCAAACTGTAGTTTCACATTGTAAACTGCGTGCCATTCAGTCACTTCTGAAGCTTGATGTATGTATTTTCTTTTATGTATACTGAGAGCATATGCACCAAAGACAAATTCCTTGTGCGTCCAATCACATTTGGCCAATATATTCTATTCTATTCATGACATGAATCAATTTTGCCAGGCTTATCTGTTAACTATTGTTGGTTCATGTCTGTCTCCTTAACTGTCTTCTTTTGACTCTTTTATTTTTCTAAACAACAAGGTCTTATGCAGTAACATTTTCCTTTGCATTATGCGTATAAAATATTTAAATTTTAGCTTCCTCAATAGTGCTTCCAGTGAGTAGTCTGGCTTTACTTCATGTAAGACTGCACCATTTGTTCTTGACTCCTAATATTTTTTCATCAATTTCTCCAGCACCACATTCAATGGGGTATTTTCTTTCACCTTTCTAAAGGGTCATCTCTCACAGATATATGTTATATGAGAAAACCATAACCTTGGTGGTCATTGTTAATTCTTACAGGTCTCCCAAAATGCCAATGTTTAGTCATGATATTTCCCTCTGACAATAACCATTTTTTCTAGATTTAAAGTTTTGACATTCCGTGTACCAATCATATATTAATCATGAACTTTTGTTTTGCCCCCAGGCATATCCTTAGCGGGACATCAGTTGAGAAGGGTGGCATAGAAGTCTAATAAATAAATAAATAAATAAATAATAAATAAATAAATCAATTCAGCCACATAACAGAGCATTCACTGTTTTTTATTTTTTTTAAAAAAATATTTATTTCAACATAGACCTACGTAAACAAACATTTTAAAACATTGGACTTGTGACAGTCCTGTTTCTCATTTCTTATAGCAATCTATCTACATTGCAATTGTTGATATTATTTTATACATTATATACTACATTGATCTAACTTTGGTATCTCTCATTACCGTTTTAACCAATTCTCTCTTTTTTTAGATCCAAATATTTCTTTGGGTTGACTATGTATGTATGTATTTTTCCCCAACCAACAATAAAACCTATTCTAACATTTGCAATATTCTGACTCTTTATCTTTCATCTCCATTATTAATTTATCCATTTCGGCACAACACATTAATGTTTCTATTAAGTCTTCTTCAGTTAGTATACTTTCACTTTCCCATTGTTGTATAAAGGTGATTATCGCCTCTGGCATTCACTGCTTTTTAGAGGGCTACTCCAATGTCTTTCATTCCCTATCTGCCCATATGTCACGTGCTTTATCGATTGACCAGAACTTTCGATTTCTCAAACACTGAGAGCATACGCACCAAGAGAAATTCCTTGTGTGTCAAATCACACTTTGCCAATAAAGAATTCTATTCTATTCTATTCTAAATTTCTCTCGTAAACTTCCGGGACTGCCTGTCTCCCTTTGAAGCAGTTTTTCTCAGCCTCAACGACTTTAAGACGCCTGGGACTTCAACTCCCAGAATTCCGAGATTGGGACTAGGGAATTCTGGGAGTCTACGCTTTCGAAGTTCTCAGTCGAGCACCTTAAAGGGGAGAAAGAGCGTAAGCGTAATGACGAAAGCGACTCGTCGCTTGCTGTTGGCGAAAGCTTCGACGCTTAACGTAATTCCGGGCGCGCCTGTTTGAGCTGCGCTAAAGAGCGTTCTTTTTCGCGGGGGGGAGGTGGCGGGGAAAGAAGGTTCGCTGATTTTGCTGAAGAAAGAAACGGCTCTTTTTTTTTTTTTGACTGAGAGGGCGAAGCCGCCGGGATGTTCGTGGCGCGAAGCATCGCAGCTGATCACCGCGACCTCATCCACGATGTTTCTTTTGACTTCCATGGACGGCGCATGGCCACTTGCTCTAGTGACCAGAGTGTTAAGGTGCGGAGAAGGCGCAGGGCGAAACGCTACACTCTTTAAAAAAAATAAAAAATAGGAAGATGAGTCAGCCAATATGCTCTTTCAGTCTAGTCGGCAGTTTTCCTACAGGGTCATTTCGCGCCAACTGAGTTTGGTAGAGAATGCAATGGCTGTGAATGGGATAACGGAATTGTTACATTGACAACCACAATTTCAGGTCAGCATTTTAATAAGTAGAGGAGAGATCACTTTGGCTGGTTTTGTACAACATGCTAAACCTGTGGACTTCAACTCCCAGAATTCCTGAGCCTATCATGCTAGCTCAGGAATTCTGGGAGTTGAAGTCCACATGTCATAGAAGAGCCAACTTTGCCTACCCATGTGCTAAACTGTTGGCATTTAGGTTTGGTACATTGCACAAAGCCAACATTTGCCCTTTGAATGGGAAGTTAGTGATTTAATAGATTTAAACTGATTTATTTTAAATCAGCCGCCCAGAATCCAAGTGGAGGTGGACGGCATATAAATTTTACAAATGCATAAATAAATACCCCAGTGTTAAGCAAACCACAGTTTAGCGTAATGTATTCACTTACTATTGCACTTAACGCAAAGGGAACAATTAGTAAGAATTGCACATTGCCATTTTATCCCCTTCCACCAGTGTATCTCAATTATTTTCTGTTACACCCCCACCCCCTAGGAAGAAGTAAACATTTTGCACCCCCCAACTCTCCACTGGGATGATTGTTTGCAATATTCAGTGGGTTTTCGCTGAAAAAAGCAGCTTATCAGCGTGATTGGGTGTAATGTGTTTAAGCGATGCCTTAATTTATTTGGCTTCATGCTGTCCGCTGCCAACATTTTTAGACATAGATAAACATAGTGGTCTTTCTTCGTCTCCCACTGTAGTCACAGTGAAGTCAAGCGCTACATATGCTTCATCATTTTTTCTCATCTTAGCTTTTGGGAGACTTATATTTGTCTCATTATCTCTGTCTCTCTTCTCCTTTCTTTTGATCCCTGTTAAATTTATTTTTCCATGGTATCTCTCAAGGGTTTGTTATCTGCACTTTGTATCTCCTGCTCTGTACTGTGCGCTATTGTTGGGTGCAAAAAACCCCTACTCCTTGCGGCAAAACCCCCCATGTTCCCCGGGGTCAAGCACTCCCCCCTGGCATTGCTCTGCGCCTCCCCAGGTTGCCCCACCCCACTATTTGAGAAACACTGTTTTACACTAATCATGCCCTTGCAGTTCCCATGTATTTATAGTCATTGGAATTTGAAATGGTAAATGCATTTTTATTTCAAAATCTGTTCTTGCAAATTCAGATGGAATGGTAAACTCTGACAAAGAAACCAGAAGTGGAATAGTCTTATTTTTTCTTTAGTGTACTATGTTACCGTAACGAACCCTAATGGTATCCTTTATGTCCTTAGTTCAAAGAGATTTTTGAGGTAACAAAGATAAGTCACAAAATGTTTCACATGACCAGAAGCTCAAATTCAATTTTGTAATTGGCAAGGTTTAAATAGCCATAAATTATTATGCTGTAGTTAAATAGTTGCATAATTATTATAAAGCCGACTATGAGTAGATATTGTTTGATTTACTTCTTAGTCACAAGGTACAACCTATGAACTGGATTTTGGGGTTTTTTGTACTTATTAAGAGTATGTGCAGCTTCTTATTTGCCTTATATGTGACCTGGGATCTAGTTGGAGTGCTTAAGGAGTCTTTTTCTGATAAGATTTTCTATAAGAACTGCTTACGAATCATATATGTCTTCATTTTAAATGAAACATGTTTGCCTTACTAGGTTTGGGACAAAGGTGAAAATGGAGAATGGCATTGTACTGCCAGTTGGAAGGTAAGAATTTTAATCCAAAATAATTTAGTGTTATATAGAATATTACTTAACATGTAAACACAGATGCAGAATTTTTGGACTTATTAATTTATTATTTGATATCTTCAGTAATCTTGCAATCACAGATATATACATGTGGTTTAAATAAAGCATCAACAAATACATACAGGGATACCTGTACTTATAGCAGGTGTGTCAAACTCAAGGCCAGTGGAGTACTGAGATCTGACCCGTGGTGCCACCCTGGAAACAGCAAAGAACTGGTCAATGGTGCCCCTACCAGTGAAAACAGAGCTCGGGAGGACCATGTGCAGCCCTCCTGGGCTCCGTTTTTTCTGGCAGACTGCTTGGGCCACCACAGACACTGCCGACACAGGTGATGTTGAGCTGCCCATACCTGCCCTGGCCATATCCACCCTGTCCCGCGAGGTCAAACACAACCTTGATGTGGCCCTCAATGAAATTGAGTTTGACACCCCTGGCCTATAACCCCAATTGAGCCCAAAATGCCTGTTGTGAGTTTTTAAATGAGTTTTGCCCCATTTTATGACCTTTCTTGCCACAGTTGTTAAGTGAATCACTGCAGTTGTTAAGTTAGTAACATGGTTAAGTGAAGCCGGCTTTCCCATTGACTTTGCTTGTCAGAGGGTTGTAAAAGGAGATGGCATAATCCTTGGACTCTGTAACTGTCATAAATATGAGTCAATTGCCCAGCTTCTGAATTTTTATCATGAGACCATGGAGTTGCCACAAGTGTTGTAAATGTGAAAAAGGTCATCAGTCATTTTTTTCAGTGCCTTTGTAACTTTGAACAGTCATGAAATGAACTATTGTAAGTGGAAAACTACCTATTTTAGACATGTGAGCAATACAATATAGGAGATAAAATATAAAATTAAGATAAAACCATAGTAAAATCACCATAATATGGAGCCAAAGAATTGCAATGGAACAGACGTCATAATTCAATATCTAGGAAAGATTTCTGGTGTGACTTCTGGTATGGCTGCAATGAGATAATTCCAGGTGTCGTGAAATTTCCTGAGGAGAATTGTATTTATTATACTGTAGTTTGTTCCAGTGCATCACAGTTATTGTGGGCTCTGGGCCATTCCCCACTTAAACAATTTTGCCATTAGTTCTGGTATGGCATGTCCTGATTCTATTCAGGTGGCTCTATATTTTTGGGCACAACTGCAATCCTAAAAGTGGTTTTTTTGGATCTGGGTGATCTGTTTGGCTGTAGTTATTGAAAACTGCCCATCTTAATTTTTGGACTAATGGATACAAATAGAATTTTGAGAATATGTTTTAGGAGACGTTTACACCATGGCTGCCATTATTACAGCTTGCATTTTCATAATATTGTCTGCATGAGGATATCACCATTTTCCAATAGGGCAATTGGTATTTCTTACTTTCCCCCTAGTGCTCTAGATACTATAGCAAACAAAGTAAGGCGGCTTATTTGTGGATTGCGTGCATCTTTGCTAATGGCCACAGACACATTGCTTATTCTCATTACAGGTTGTTTTATTTTAAATGCAGGGTCAACCTCTGTGATGTTTCACTTCACCAAAGTCATAGTGCTGAATTTCTACCTTGAAACCTTATATTTTATTGGATTTGCTATATCAGGTCATATTTCTCATATTTAGAATCTTTAAAACAGAAGCTTCCATTGATTTGACTGATAGAAAATTGACCATTGCTAGAATTGCTAGCCCCATGAAGATTCTACCCTTGCTTACTTGCATCTATATACAATTTAGCATTCAGAAATTAGTGGAACTTTTGCATGCCGCAAGTTAGGGAGGCCAAAAAGTTCTACCATAATATGCGACCTGTGTTCTTCCCTGATACACCTTTCTTCTGTCTTCTATAATGTCCTTTAATAAAAAGTGTAGCCTATTTTTCATTACATATAGCCTAGATGCATTGTCTATTATTGCTGTCTTTTTAGCTTTGTTTTCTCTTTTGCTTACTACTTTGCTTAATTGTTGCTAAAAAGGTTCTAAGTACGGTTCCAATTCTTCCTTTTGCAATTACGTTTATTTGTTACATAGAGGAAAAGTGTTTAGTAAATTAATATGGTTAGATCAAAGCACTAATTCATTCACTGTAATTTTAATTTATCTTAATTCTGTAGACGCACAGTGGATCTGTGTGGCGTGTGACATGGGCTCATCCAGAATTTGGACAGGTCTTGGCTTCTTGCTCTTTTGATAGAACAGCTGCTGTTTGGGAAGAAATAGTAGGGGAATCAAATGATAAACTTCGGGGACAAAGTCACTGGGTAAGTTTTGAAAACTAGAGAGTTTGGAATATTTAGAATCTATGATATCCTTGATAACAGTATAATTTAGCAAACAAAATATTCAAATATTTGTCATTTTCTTTCCTATTTCTCTTGCAAAATCTCATTATGAATCACTGTGATTAGTATATGCTTCATTTGTGCAAGAAGTTAGAATTGAAGTAAAAATCCTAGCAGAATTTTGTTTTTACACAATTGGTTGCTACTTAACAACCATTTGTTCAGCAACCATTTACAGTAGTGCTGAATGAATTGAGTTTATGACCAGTTCTCAGACTTATAGCTGTAGCAATTCTCTTGCATTAATGTGGTAAAAATTTGGTCCATGTTTATGACTGCAGCATTCAGTCCATAACTCCCCCATCTTTGCTTTTTTGGTTGCCATTCCTTACCCCAGCCATCCCCAGTTGACCTACTGATAGTGGTATGGGATTCCCTTTGTGTATCAAAGGGAACTCTCTGCTGGCTTTCCAATTAACCTCTTTAAAATGGATCAGAATTTTATTTTTCAAGAGATCCCTTAATATTAATTTTTGCTTCTAGCACTCTGTTTTTTCCCCTCTTCTGGGAATAATATATTTCCATAAGCCATTTTGAAATATTAAGCAATCATATTTATTTTCTTTTTAACTTTGTAGCTTTAAATTAAAGATTTCTAATACAAAATC
Source organism: Erythrolamprus reginae (assembly GCF_031021105.1). NCBI lineage: Eukaryota > Metazoa > Chordata > Lepidosauria > Squamata > Dipsadidae > Erythrolamprus > Erythrolamprus reginae. The sequence goes on along the minus strand of NC_091952.1, from coordinate 196,008,996 downwards.
CTTGTTTTTCAAACTATAAATTATATGTGCAATAATAACCATACTTCTAATAATTTTCTTACAACTGCTGTATTTTTAGGTAAAGAGGACTACTTTGGTTGATAGTAGGACATCAGTTACTGATGTCAAATTTGCACCCAAACATATGGGTCTTATGTTAGCAACATGTTCAGCAGATGGGGTCGTTAGAATATATGAAGCTCCGGATGTTATGAATCTTAGTCAGTGGTCACTTCAGCATGAAATTTCATGTAAATTAAGCTGCAGTTGTATTTCTTGGAATCCTTCAAGGTAAGTTATTAATTCTTCAGAAAAACTACTGAATCATGAAAAAAATCTCTCTTAGTTTGAAACTAATTAATATGCATCTTTTTTCTGTAATTGACATATAAAATTATAGCTTTTATTATAAAGATGTTAGAACTGGAAGAAAATTTGGATATATAATTGAAGGATCAGTCAGCAGAGATATAAGTGACTTTGTTTAAGGCTCTGGAAAATTATTTTCAATCAAAAGTATCTCAGAATGTACTACTAAGAAAACCCCCCCATTTAATTTCATTCTTGTATGTGAATTTAAGCTATGAATAACACATGGAGAATGTTGGATTTATTATCCATAGTTGTTTTAGACTAATTCTTTTATAGTTCTTATAAGTAAAAATGTTGTTTAAGCATATTTCTTTTTAAATTGTAGTTCTCGTGCCCATGCTCCTATGATAGCTGTAGGAAGTGATGATGGTAGTCCTAATATATTGGCTAAAGTGCAGATATATGAATACAATGAAAATACCAGGTGAGAGGAAAAAATGGCTATTATAATTAAATATGTGGTGATATTGCTGAAACATTGAAGTATGAGTAAAAATGACTAAATAGTAATGAAATATATTAAATGTTTAGCATGCAGTAGTTCTTGATATGTTTTTGGTTTTATAGTATAGCTATAGTGAGAATCCACTCTATTTCATTTCATTTCCAGTTATCCATCTCAGTCAATGACTCTGGGCAGCTTACAATTCATATATATATATATACATGGCAGTGAAGATACTTGACTAGTTAACCATACAGCCAAGAAATGCCCTTTTCCCCCCCAAAAGGTAACTCTGGACTGTAATGTATGTTATATAAAAGAATAAATACTCTGTTTATATGTTACTCAGGAAGTATGCAAAAGCGGAAACCCTTATGACAGTCACAGATCCTGTGCATGACATTGCCTTTGCTCCAAACCTTGGAAGATCATTCCATATATTGGCAGTAGCTACCAAAGATGTACGGATATTCACATTAAAACCTCTAAGGTATGTTTTTCAAGCAAGTCCTTTAATATAAAACATTTATGCACAACTGTTCTCAAGGATGAGATAATCTAGTAATCTATTGGTAGTAATTTTATTTAGCAATTAGCTCTTTAGTAATTATTTTGTTGCAGGCCATAAAGGGAAAATTAAGTTCTATGCAATGTTTTACTCTGATTTTTTCAAATGATTTCTTTATTATTAATAGGTTGAAATTAAACAACATACCATATATCTAAAAGTAGCATGATTGAGTACATTAAAGTACAATTCAGGTGTGTACTTTTTTTTATAGAAAAGAACTGAGTACTTCATCTGGATTGACAAAATTTGAAGTTCAGTTAGTGGCCCAGTTTGATCATCACAATTCCCAAGTCTGGCGTGTCAGCTGGAATATAACTGGCACAGTACTTGCATCTTCAGGTGATGATGGATGTGTAAGGCTTTGGAAGGGTAAGCATCTTCCTTCCTTCCTTCCTTCCTTCCTTCCTCCCTCCCTCACTCACTCACTCACTCACTCACTCATCTAATCAAGGCGACACTGAAGCATAGAGTAAAACCATAAAATAAAATATTTAAACACAGTACAATTACAATACTGATTATTTTAAAAAGGTTAAGTATGATCATTGGATATTCCAAACATACCTCAGCAGTTCACCATTCCCTTGAGACCACCGGGCCTGTTGATATATTCAATTTTTGAGAGGTTTCTGGAAAGATGGCAGAGAAAAATCCATTCTCACCTTGGGTGGGGGAAGTGGGACAATATTACACAGAACAGGGCCCATAGCAGAAATGCTATCTCCTATATCCTGCTAGATATAACTCCTTAGCAGATAGAACCCACAGTGTATTTCTTCTGCTCTAGTGGGATCTGATGATATAATTGAGAAGAGGTAGTCCCCTCAATCTGATGCATGCCATGAAGATCAAAATCAGCACCTTCAATTGTAGCTGGAAGCTAATTGGCAACCATTGCAGCTCATGGAACAGAGATGCAATATGTGGCATTCTTGGGGCATACATAACTGCCTATCCTGCCACATTGCAGCGTGTTTCCGGGTGCAATTCAAGATGCTGGTGAATATAAAGCCCTACATGGCTTGGGACTGTTCTGTCGAGCTCTCTGGTAGAATCCTCCCAAAAATGCACAGATACAATTTCAGACACACACACGTTTGAAAATTCAAAACAATGTTCTTTATAATGAAAATTCACTTAAACCAAGCCCTCTTTTGGTATAGCAAAGAGCACTGGTCTCCAAACAAACTGGTAATTTGTACAAGTTCCTTATCAGTTCTGTGATACTTAGCTTGCAGCTGTGAGGCAATTCACAGTCCTTCTTTCACAAAGTGAAACACACTTTGCTCTGGTTTAGTTTCAAAACGGGGAAAAATCAGCACACAAAAGGTCAAAGTCAGTAAAGCAGTCACGAAACACCATGATCAGATAATCCTCCACAATGGCCAAACCCACAGGCTGCTATTTATAGCAGCCTCACTAATTACCACAGCCCCACCCAACCACAGGTGGCCTCATTTTCTTTGATAATAATCTCTCAGTTGTTGTTGCCTATGCATCGCTCTCCACATGCGTGGCTGTATCATTAACTCTTGTTCTGAATCCAAGGAGGAGCTAGATAATTGATCTCCCTCTGAGCTGTCTGCCCCACTCTCCTCCTCCCTGTCACTCATGTCTTCTTGGTCAGAGGAGCCTTCATCAGCAGATTCCACGGGGGGGGGGGGGAAACAGGCCTGCAGCATGTGGATGTCTCCCCCACAGCCACTGTCCTTGTGGCAGGAGCAGGGCTAGAGCTAACCACAACAGGGACCAGGGTTCCTGAGGGTTCACCTTTCTTCCAGAGGTTCTACCCTGTAACAAGATAAATAGGATGGGCATGCGGCAGATCCCGCTAGCCAAAGAATGTTTGCTGACAGGGACTAGAAGGCAGGCTTTTTCTGCAGCGGGCCTCTGCTCTCTGAAACATCTTTGCTTCAGAAGTTAGAAATAATGGAATTGGATAGTATAGTAATGCAACCTGATGCATTTATTAATGAGTTGTGGTCTATCCAAAAATAAATAAGATGCGAAAGGTGATAACCACGGAGAAGTTATCCAAAAAATATTAAGATAACAGTATGTGCAAAATCATGCTTTGAAGAGGAAGGGATTCTGACTGACTTCCTCACAACTTTGGCAATGGGAAGGAAGAAAGGAAATTTAGTCGGACTTGCAAGATTCTGTTAGCATAGCCAATATCAATAAAGCTATATCTTTGGGAGCAGGAACAGTGAATTTACTGACCTTTTAAAAAATGCCGTCAAGCCAATTGTGCAGGCCTGGTCTAGATGTTTGCCAGTTCATGCTGAGACCAATGAGGGCAAAAGCATCCCTTTTCCAACAGCAATGCCTTGAACTTCTATTTATTGGTCTTTGTCAATGAGCATTCTCTGAAATTTCATTTTAATTTTAAGTCATCTAACTCAGTAAATTGATAAATTCATTAATTATTAGGCAGAGAGTTTTCCCATGGCAAATGTAATTCTTTTATTTCTACTCTTTTGGATAATTATAATCTGAATATTCGATATAGCAGTATTCAATTCCCAACATTTTCCAGACAGCCTGTATATTAACTGTAACATATAAGTGAAACGTTTTGCTAAACATTCAAATGGGATTTGTGTATTTCCATTTAGCTAATTATATGGATAACTGGAAGTGCACTGGAATACTGAAAGGCAATGGAAGTCCAGTCAATGCTAGTTCCACACAGCAGGGAGTTTTTAACGCTCCTGTTGGCACAGCAACTTCAACTCTCCAGAATTCAGTCAATGGATCATCAGTTGGCAGGTATGTTTTTTTTTAATGAGAGCTTCACATTCTGAGTTCTTAATTCTCTAAATATCTGATTCGATCCTCACTAAAAACTTGACCATGTTTATCGTTTCTATATGTATTCTTGTTTAATTACAAGAATCACTTCAGTTGTTCAATTATGCTTGTTCTATTAATGCTGCACCAGGTCTCTTCTAATATACATAATGGCCAAAATGTGAACAAGCTTGCTTTCATTTATCATTCATCTTCTATTTCAAATGCTGATATGTGATAATCTGGAATAGCTTGGGACAGGAAGCACTATTCACTCTAATTTTTTCCTGTTTAAAATAATTATCTCATTTTCCTGTAATTGACCAACTTAATTGCTATCTTTCAGCCAAAATTCATACTAGACATCTAGAAGGGAGAGAAAATAAAATTTGCCAGCCTAGTTTCAATTTATGGTCCAGCTGCATTTTGGGCCATGCGATTTGAAACAAAATATAAGGGCTGGAAAAGATGTAGAAAAGGATCAAAAATGACCAAGCAATTCAAACATGTACTGTGCAAGGAAAGGCGATATAGGATTCTTTAGCTTGAAAAAATCAACTTAGAAGGACAGAATCAGGCTGAGTAAAATTATACAAGATGTAGAGGAAATGGACAGGGAGATGTTTCTCTTCCTCAGAAAGTACTAAGATGGGTTATTCAGTAACATTGGCTGGATAATTGAAAGAAGGTTTGGAGCAGATGAAAGAATTAATTCTTCACACAACATATAACCAAATGCCGAATTCATTAGATGATGTAATAGCCAATAGCTTGGTGATGTGAAGGACCATTGGATAAATTTGGAGAAGAAGGTTTACGAAGGCTAATTGGTCTTGAAGACGCCACAATATCTCAGGTGGTAACATGTCTCTTCACTTGCAAGAGTCGCTTGATCCTTTGATTTCATATTTTCTATATTATATCTTGAAATGTTTGGCAATAGGATCTTTCTTCAGTTCTGTTATTTACCTGAGAATTTGTTTCAATACTTTCAATACATTAATTGTGATTGACTTACTAATTTTTAGGACTGCTATTGGAATGGAATAAAGCTATAATAGCTACATTGATTGTTACAATACAAATCACGTGATAGATTTATTGTCATTTTTATATAAATATAGGAGGAGATATTTTATAAAATCAAGATATCGTTAAATAATAGCAGATGTCTTTGGAAGAGCAGTTTTCTATGTATTCAGAAAATATACAGGGGTGGACAAAAAGATGGAAACACTTCACTTTTTGGCATCATGTTTGAACATGTTCAAATCAATCAAAACTTGACATATTTTAATGATTTTTAAAAAAAAAAATCTGTTATTTGATATGGTTTTTTAAACTACATTTTTTTTACAGAAATGTAAGAAAATTGGTTATAACCTTTTAGAAATGGCAGACCTCTCAGACTTTCAAAGAGGACAAATTGCTTGAATGGCATGCGCTAGCGTAACAGAAAGTGCCCAAATGTTTGGCGTTTCAAGAGGTAATATCTCAAAAGTAATGACTGCTTTTGAAAGAGAAGGGAAAATGTCCTCAGCTAAGCACAGGTCTGGTCGAAAGACAAAGTTGTCTGAGAGAGACCGTTGGACTCTAAAGCGAATTGTTAGAGCGGATCGCAAGACCGCAGCTCCTAAAATCACTGCAGAGCTCAATAGACATGTACAGAACCCAGTTTCCACAAAAACTGTTCGAAGGGAGCTTCACAAATCTGGATTCCACGGAAGAGCTGCAGTTAGAAAACTTCTGCTCTCAAAGACAAATGTTTCAAAGTGTTTAGAGTGGTGTAGAAACCACCAGAAATGGTCCCTCGAGCAGTTGCAAAATGTGATTTTCTCTTATGAATCATCGTTTACCCTTTTTCTGACCTCCGGCCGTGTTTACGTTTGGAGACAGCCAACATAATTATTTCATCCAGACTGCCTTCTCCCACCCGTCAAATATGGCAGAGGTTCAGTGATGATCTGGGGCGCTATTTCTTGGAAATCCGCCGGGCCAATGATTTCCCTTCATGGAAAAATTAACAGCCATCACTATTTAGGACTTTTGGCTGACCAAATTCATCCTATGGTTCAAGAACTGTTTCCAGAGGGGGATGCCATCTTTCAAGATGATGATGCACCAATCCATAGAGCAAGAATTGTTAAAGAATGGCACGAGGAACATGCTAATGAAGTTCAGCATCTCATTTGGCCACCACAATCACCAGACCTCAACATTATTGAGCATTTTAGAGATTCAAGTAAGAAGTCGATTTCCACCACCATTGTCTCTAAAAGAACTGGGGGGTGCTTTAACTGAAGAATGGGCTAAAATTCCTTTGGAAACAATTCATAATTTGTATGAATCAATACCTCGGAGAATTGAGGCTGTATTTGCAGCAAAAGGTGGACCAACACCATATTAAAAGATACTTTGATGATTTTTCAAGGTGTTTCCATTGTTTTGTCCACCTTTGTAGCTGCACTTCTTTAGATAAATACATCCTAATTTCATTTCTTTTGTCCTAATATATACAATTTTCCATATATTTGCTTTCTCAATTGGATTTTGGAAAAAGGCAGGTGATAAATAAAAGAGATATAAAACAATTGATATACTGTATGGTAACATTTATATACTATAGCTATAGGATTCCTTGTGGTATATTATGTCACAATGATGGTGGTTGATCACACATGAGGAAAGAGAAAAATAGACGTACCTAATAACTGTTTATGAGCCTTAAGAAGTTCTGGGGCTGCATAGCTAGGAAATATATTTTGTATACTGTATTTTTCGGAGTATAAGATGTACTTTTCCCCCCCTAAAAGAGGCTGAAAGTTTGGGTGCATCCTATACTTTGTATGTTGCTTTTTCGAAGCTTTTTTCCAGCCCTAACTAGGTGCTAATGGTTTTCTCAGCTTCCTACTCCTAAAGATTTTTTCAAGCCCTAAATCTTTGTAGAGTTCTTTTCATTCCTACTCCTTCTGAAAAGGGCTTTTTCAGCCCTAACCAGGGGATAAAATAATGTGCTGAAGTTGAACAGACTAAGGATGCTAGCCAGATGAATACTTGTTAGGTAGATCCCCCCCCCCCCCCATTTTCCTCCCTCCAAAGTAAGGTGTGTCTTATACTCTGGTGCATGTTATACTCTGAAAAATACGGTATACAGTGTTCCCTCGATTTTTGCGGGGGATGCGTTCCGAGACTGCCCGCGAAAGTTGAATTTCCGCAAAGTAGAGATGCGGAAGTAAATACACTATTTTTGGCTATGAACAGTATCACAAGCCTTCCCTTAACACTTTAAACTCCTAAATTTCAATTTCCCATTCCCTTAGCAACCATTTAGATTATTACTCACCAGGGTTATTTATTAAAGTTTATTTTAAAAAAATATTTATTAAAGGCGGGCGAAAGTTTGGCGATGACATATGACGTCATCGGGGTGGGAAAAACCATGGTATAGGGGGGAAAATGCAAAGTATTTTTTAATTAATATTTTTGAAAAACCGTGGTATAGACTTTTCGCGAAGTTCGAACCTGCGAAAATCGAGAGAACACTGTTATTTCCATAAGAAAAATAAGGGGGGAAACTCTTAGACATTTTCACCTTTTGTCCTTATGTTTATTAAACTTACTAGCCTTACTACCAGTTAAAATTAAGCAAGATCTTTACCATGAAAATTGTGCAAAGGTGTCATTTCAAATAATGATTTCAGGTTCAGGAATAAGAACACTTAATGGAAAAAAATCACTTGAAAATAATCTACGTGTTATTTATTTCCTAAAGATTTTATGAGAACAATAATGTACATTCTAGTTTTTAGAAACAAGTTGATGGATGCTTTATTGACTCAATGGCACCATGTTTTGGTATTTTGTTAGTAAATTCAAGTAACACTACTAACGTGAGAAGATCAAAGTTATTATTTTATACTTAACATAAATGTTTGAAAAGTGATTGGAGAATTAATCAATCTACCAACTACTGCTTTACAGTATTCTTATTGTGCTTATAACCACGTGTGTCTAAAATTGTTATGCATTTTCCTTTCCCCATTTGTATTATGTCCTTTTAACAGAAAACACAGCTGATACCAAGCTAACTGGAGTAACTTTGCTGTTTTACTGCTTGTTGCATGCACACAGGAATGGAAAGCGATATTTCCCCCCTCCCCATCGGCGTCTGACTTCTTCCAAAGACACCAGCAATCTGTCTACTACTAAATGCAAATCAAACCATTTTTTAAAAAAAATGCTACATGTGTACTGTACTAGCCAGCACAGTATGATCTTGTTGGAATCTGTAACAAAAAAGTAACAGGATTCTCTTATAGATTCCATTTCTCAAAAAAACATGTTGCGAGAGAAAGACGGAATTCACTAATGTAAAGAGGATTATTGTCCTTGCATTCCAAGCTTGTTAAGAGATAAATCCTTAGTATAAAACAATTGAAGTAACTATTTTTCATTAAAATTGTTTTGATTATTTTAACTTTGTTTGGCTTTTTGAAGTGTTCACATAGACTTTTAACAATTAGTTTTGCTAGTGGATTGTAGTATACAATTAAATCATAAACTGTGGGCACATTGTAATTTAGCAAATGTGGAGTTGATATCAAATTTGGTATTATTTCAGAACTACTTCAGATGAAAATCACAAAACTATTAATAACTAGTAACTATTAGTAACATATTTTTGTTGTCTTGATAAGAATGATCTGAACATACCTGATAATTGCATGTTATAGTAGCATGAATCCATGCAATAATTAGTAAGATTTCATCTTATTGGTTTTGTGATGGAAATCTAGTCCAAATGAATGTTTGTTCTATGGTATTATTAATTTGGTATGGGAATTATTATCTTGTGGCCCCAACCAGTTCCTGCATTGCCAAGTATTTATACCTTGCTCTGTGCAATGCAGTTGTTCCCTTGAAATAAAATGAAGTAGTGTCCTAGGGCAAACATTCAATTAATGTCTTGTTTTACATAGTGGCATGTCAGTGTGTCTTGTCTCAAAATTTACTAACTTTTCTGTTCTGTAAATTTATGTACATTTCCAAAGATTGTAAAGATTACAAAGTTTTCTTCTATTACGGGTAAGTCATAAGAAGTAGTATGAAATGATCTTTTAAGCCATTAATTCAGAAGTTTAGATTATATTGTGTTTTTCCAGAGAGATGTATATAAGCACACAGACTGTTATTGCAATGGAAAAAGAACAATGTATATTGTGAAAATCTAACATTGTAAACTATGTTTTTATCTTTAAGTTGATGTATTCATCTGAGTAGAGTTGATCTAAATTGGATGCCAATGATCAGACCAAACTGGATATATAATTTTTGTCGGTTTTTCTGTAATTGGATTAAAACAGCATGATTTGTAAGAATAAATGAGAAGGCATGCAATAGTTCAGAATGAGTTAACATGTAGTATATTAATTTTACAATGAATGTAAGGGATATTTTCTATTGTCTCATAATTTTCCTTTGGAATAGTTTATAGACTTTAAAAAATAATGATAACTTGAGCTGAGAACTTTATTTTGTTTCTTTGATTTGGTCCCAGCATGTGTCTTTCCTCTTTGGTTCTTGTATTTACCACTATTCTTTCTGTTTTTCCCTTCTGTGTGGTGTTGCTGTCTGAATTGTTTTCAGGTATTTTTTCCCCTCTCTGGATTCCCCATGGGCTGGATCAAGATGGTCCAGTTATGCCCAGCTCTTACCACCACCACCTCCTCCTCCTCCTCTTCCTCCTCTGATAGAGCACTCTTGTGATGCTGACACTGCCAATATCCAGTATCCTCATCCTCGCAGACGATATATTTCTCGACCTCTTAAGCTCTTACGTGAACATGAAGGGGTTTGATGCATATTTAAAGCTGTATTAAAGCCTAACTCGCATGCTTTAACAATTATTTCTTTTGGCTATTGGTTTGTTTTTGGTTTGCTTGTTTTTTTACATTTTTTCCAACAATATTTCCAAGTAATTCAGAATTGGTTTTTAAAGACATGATCTGTAATGCAAACTACAATATTTCAAATTTACTATGCTTAGTTCTGCAGATAATAAAAATTAGTTCTCTACTATTAACTCTCAATCTAATACAGCGTTCAGGACATATTAGGTAAAACAGCATTTGATTCAATTTGTTGTAATCTGTTAGTAATTCGCTTTGTATTATTTGGGAATAATTTCATAAAATTAAATACAGATGGAAAAAACCCTCCCTATGATATAGAAGTAAATTAAAAACACTACATTTTTAGCATATATCTTTTAAGTCAATCAGATTCCTTAGCTTTTTTCCATCTTTAGCAATTTTCCGAAGCGGTCTTGAAAAATAAAATACACATCCTTACACCTTACATCCTTACAAATAGAAGAATATTTGTTGTGTAAATGTTCTCATTGTATAATGATATCCATTAGAGTTATATGAAAATATTAATAAAACATTGAGAAAGTATGTATTGTGTTGCCTTCATTTAGTAGAAGTAAAAATTTGGGAAATGATGGTGTACCTTATGAAAGGTATTGTTTATTTTTGTTTTTTATTTATTTGTCTTAATGCCCAGTGACATGTTAGAAAAAAGAAATTGCTAGGTGGTGCTATAAAATATTCATGTTGAGCGGAGTGACAGGTGACTGCTTTATTATACAGATTTCATTGAGGGCCACATCAGGTATGAGTTTAATGAGTGAGGTTAAATGTGGCCAGTATGGGTGTAGCCAGCATGTCTTGTGTTGGGGGACATCTGGAGTGTCTTGAGTGCTCTGGCAGTGAAAACAGGATTCTGAGCTCCGTTTTCAGCTGCAACGGCCTACAACCCTCTGCCAGTAAAAACAGAGCTGGGGCTGGGGGGGGGCACATGTGGCTCTCACAAGCTCCATTTTCAGCTGCAACAGCCTCTTGCAACCCTCTGCCAGCAAAAATGGAATCTGGGAGGGCCGCATGCAGTCCTCCCAAATTGTTTTCACTGGCAGAGGCACCATGGAGCCAGTCCTTATGCATTAGGTCCCACAGAGTTGGCCTTCTCTGGGTCCCGTCGACTAAACAATGTCGTCTGGCGGGTCCCAGGGGAAGAGCCTTCTCTGCGGTGGCCCCGACTCTCTGGAACCAGCTCCCCCTGGAGATTAGAACTGCCCCCGCCCTCCTTGCCTTCTGTAAACTCCTTAAAACTCACCTCTGCCATCAGCCATGGGGGAATTGAGGCATTTCCCCCTCCCCCGGGCCTATACAATTTATGTATGGTATGTCTGTACGTCTGGTTTAATAATGGTGTTTTTTTAAAAAAAAAATTAAATTTATTAGATTTGTTGTGAATTGTTTTATTATATGTTGTGAGCTGCCCCGAGTCTATGGAGAGGGGTGGCATACAAATCTAATAAATGAATAAATAAATTTCCAGTGGGGGCTGAGGTGGTATTTTTAAGTCTGACTGGGACTTTATCAAGTAAACCATAATGGAACTTGTTTTCCTTTGACTCAATTGTATGAATCCTGCCAGTATCACAAAGGTGTTTTTCCAAAAGGCAACTGGACTTTTTTTCCTTTGAAAATATTTCGCTTCTCTTCCAAAAAGTTTCTTCAGTTACACTTTTTCAGAAGTTTTTTCTTGGATGACAAGTGAAATGTTAGGGTTAGGGTTAGGAAAAAAACAAACAAACAAGGAAAAGTCCAATTGCCTTTCGTAAAAAGCACCTTTGGGGCAACCATGATCTGGATGTTTGCGAATCTCCATAGTCCTGCCAATGTACTGTATATACAGTGGGGGGAAAATATTTAGTCAGACACCAATTGTGCAAGTTCTCCCACTTAAAAAGATGAGAGGCCTGTAATTGACATCATAGGTAGAACTCAACCATGAGAGACAACATGAGAAAACAAATCCAGAAAATCATATTGTCTGATTTTTAATGAATTTATTTCCAAATTATGGTAGAAAATAAGTATTTGCTCACCTACAAGATTTCTGGCTCTCACAGACCTGTAACTTCTTTGTATTTTGAATACAAACCTTCTATCACCAAGGGCACTGAAGATAAAACGTGGCTGGGTATTTCAGCATGACAATGATCCCAAGCACACTGCCAGGGAAATGAAGGAGTGGCTTTGTAAGAAGTATTTCAAGGTCCTGGAATGGCCTAGCCAGCCTTCAGATCTCAATCCTATAGAAAACCTTTGGAGGGAGTTGAAAGTCCGTGTTGCCCAGCGGCAGCCTCCAAATATCACTACTCTAGAAAAGATCTGCATGGAGGAATGGGCCAACATACTAGCAACAGTGTGTGCCAACATTGTGAAGACTTACAGAAAATGTTTGGCCTCTGTCATTGCCAACAAAGGATATACAGTATTGAGATGAACTATTTTTCCACCATAATTTGGAAATAAATTCGTTAAAAATCAGACAATGTGATTTTCTGGATGTGTTTTCTCACGTTGTCTCTCACGGTTGAGGTCTACCTATGATGTCAATTTCAGGCCTCTCATCTTTTTAAGTGGGAGAACTTGCACAATTGGCGTCTGATTAAATACTTTTCCCCCCCACTGTACCTGGTAGTAAAAATTTTCGTAGCCCGTCACTGGATATGAGTACTCCAAGATAAACAGTAAGCAGATAAACTAACAGATAAACAATAAAAAGATTTATTTATTTATTTTGTCAAACAGTTATAGGGTGGTAATTTGTACAAATAAAAGAGATAAGTAAGGATAAAAAATAACAAAAGCAGACAATAGGACAGGGATGGTAGGCACAGTGGTGCTCTTAGTACTTTTCCCAACTTTTTGTGGCTTTCAAATTTATTACTGTTGTTATTATTTATAAGCTATTTATTTGATTTATAAGATAAATTTATAACTTCCATTATTTATTTGTTTTGTCAAGTATGTATTGGTGGTATGCAAGGATATAATAACATTCACATACATGATACTAGTAAAAGGAAACATTAGGACAGGGGCCGGAAGGTACGCTGGTGCACTTATGCACGCCCCTTAATGACCTCAGGAATTGGGAGAGGTCAATACTACAGAGTCTGGTAGTGAGTTCCATGCATCAACTATTTATTTACTATTTATTTGTTTGTTTTGTCCAATACACAAGAATACACAACGAGGGTTATAGAGGATATATTCAGGTAGAATGTATTAAAGGGAGAATAGAGGGGAAAATAAAGGAGTAAAATATAACTGAGAGAATAGCAGAAAAAGATATAGGGATAGAAGAGAAGATATATGAGATATGGGAGAGACTATAGGACAGGGGACGGTAGATACCTTGGTGCACTTATGTACGCCCCTTACTAACCTCTTAGTAACCTGGTTCCTAAGGAACCTGATGAGATCAACCGTGGATAGTCTAAGGATAAAGTGCTCTGTTAGTAAAGTCGTATTTCCTGCAGTCGAGTTTAGAGTGGTTTACCTCCCCGACATTTGTGTCTGTGAGCAAGTTCCCGTCAGTCGGGATTAGAGCGCAGAGTGCTTTCGTAGTTTTTACAAAGCATCCACCAGTCCCCACTTCCTCAGGATTGAAGTTCATTATCCCAGGCCATTTGAAAGCAAGCGCGTCACTTCCTCCCGTCCAATCCAAAGGCCGCAAGCCCTTCTCTTCTGGGTGACCTCACAATCCAATAGCCTTCGCGTCTCCTCTTCCAGTCTCCGCCTTTTTTTTTTTCTTCTTGAACGAAAACCCCGAGCGGGTTTGCTGAGGCGCCTGTGAGAGAAGGTGCGCATGCGTATCGTATCGTGAAGAAGCGGGGAAGGGGGGAGGAAAAGAGGGGTGTCGGGTGGGTTATTTTCCTTTTCTGAGAGTTCGAGGGTGGTGGGATTTGAGGGACTTCCGGAACGCCCTGAAGCTGTCCGCGCGCCCGGTCGGGCTGTTGCGCTTTTGCATGGGATTTAGGTGAGCGCTTTGTTTCCTGCGCGTGCCGAAAGCAGCTGAAATAAGAAATTTGGGGGGGGGGGGGGGGGGGAGAGCGAGGAGGGCGGGGCTGAGGCGAAGTTAAGTCAGTTCCCGCTCTTCGTCGCGAGCCGCTCGGAACTTCGCTTTTCCTACCTCGCTGTTTTGGTACCGTCGGTTCGAGGAGCCGGGTTTCGCTTGCGGACGACGCGCTGAGGTAGTTGAGGACGACAGCCGGACCCTCGCCAATCCATTGATAGGGAAGAGCTCTCTAAAGCGGGAGGCGGAGCTGAAATTGCGGTTCCCGTTCTCATGTTTTTGGCGGACGGGATTTTGAACACCTCTGAGCATCCCAGGTGTTAGTTGCCTGGGTGCCCTTCCCTTCCCTGAAGGAAGCCAGTGCCGTTTCTGACTAGAAGAAGTAAATTGCATAAACCAAAGGTAGGCAAAGTTGGCTCTTCTATGACTTGTGGACTTCAACTCCCAGAATTCTTGAGCCAACCATGACAGCTGAGGAATTCTGGGAATGGAAGTTCACATAGCTTAGAAGAGCCAAGTTTGCTTATCTTCGTAATTTACCGAAGGACCCAACCTGTTGCTTTCCGGATGTTGCTATGGGAAATGGAGTTAAGACCTATCGCATCTGGAGAACACCAGATGGAGAGAAGGATTAGCTTTCATCTTAGAATGTTTTAGCCACTTGGACACTAAGACTTTGCTGAGTAGGTCTGTTTATGTCTACTGGGGTAGAAAACCTGCTCACTGGAGCATCAAGATTAAGAGGAATAAATTATGATACAATCCAATTTATTGTGAATAGCTGGGTGTTCTTCATGATCATCTATCTACTTGTCTGTTTCAGATACAGTTTTTAAAGTGCAGTGGTTCTCAACCTTCCTTATGCCGAGATCTTTTAATACAGTTCCTCATGTTGTGGTGACCCCCAACCATAAAATAATAAAATTATTAGGAAACTTAGGGATGGGTTCTAAAATTTACCTCCGCTGGTTTGCTTTCTCTGCTCTGTGGGCGTGCCTCTACTTTGTGCGTGCATGCACAGTGCTGAATTTAAAAACATTTGAAAAAAAGAGGCAAAAATAAGATGGCAACACATGCGCAGTCCTGGAAATTCAGCTTCTGTGCATGCTTACAAGTTCCCATGAAACATATTTTTTTTTGCAGTAGCCTATTTCCATGTGAGTTGACCTGCCTGGATAGGCCAATGGAAATATGTGTTTTCTGATGGTCTTAGGTGACCCCTATGAGGGTCATTTGACCCCCAAAGGGTCACAACCTATAAGTTGAGAACTGCTGTTTTAAATAAAGCTGAGTACAAATAACTCCTTATTCAAAGGGGTTTTTATGGCAGGCATGTAAAGATACAGATAATTTCACAAAAGCTTTTAAGGATGTTTTCTAAGCTACAGTTTATTTCTTCATGCACCTGCCATGAAAAAAGACCCTTTGCTTAATGACTGTTAGAAGTTTTAACAAAGTCTACTTTTGTTTTTACAGAAATGTGAGATACCAGTTGTCTTCCATTTACCACCACAATTGAGACCACAATTTATGTTGGTAGGTGAGAAATTTATTGTCAGTTTTGTCCCATTTTACAACTTTTCTTATCACATTTATTAATTAAATCACTGCAGCTGTTAAATTACTAACACAGTTATTAAGTTAATCTGGTTTCTCTATTGACTGCTTGTCAGAAGGTTGGAAAAGTGATCACATGACTATTCGACATTGCAACTGTCATAAATGTGAGTCAGTTGTGAAGCCGCGAAATATAAATCATGTGACCATGGGGATGCTGCAGTGGTCATAAGTGAATAATGCTCATAAGACACTTCAGTGCTATGCTAAGTTTGAGTGATCACTAAATGGACTGTTGTAAGTCGAGGGTTACTGTATTAGGCAATTAAAATTGATGAAGATTTTAGCTGAATGGTTTATTAGAAGACAAGTATGTACAGTTTAGTTTGGTCGCTTAGTTTTGGACCACAATATTTACACTAGGTTGTCTTTGGAGGTGTTGGATGGGTCTGCTGGGCAATTGAAGTCTAAATGTTAGTGAGGCAATGATGTAAAATGCACAATAAGAAAGGCAGATTCAGGTTTTTTTCTGTGCCCAAGTCATTGATGGCAATTGTACTACAGCAGTTGTACAAGTTAGGATTAGTTTAAAAATCTTAAGAGAAACACATTTTCCCCAGAACTTTTAGCAGCCTTTAGATGCTGAACTCTCTGAAACAAAACTGTTCATAATAATCAGCATTAAAAGCTACAATTAAATCAATGTATATGTTGATTAAACAAACTGATAATGTTTTGTGAAAGAATTGACCATCCTTTTTTTCTTGCTGCAACAGTTCAATAAGGCTACCTCTTTGGTAAAATATTTCATACCAGTAAAGTGTAATTTTAATTTTCAGAATTATATTTCATCATTGAGTTACTTTAGCTTTATGAAAGATAATTTGATTTATTCAACATTTAGGTAACAGAAATACGTATATAGTACAGTAGAAAAGTAATACATAACAATGTTAAAATTATAAATTTAAAATTTATAAAATTATAAATTTTCTTGTTGCTTATGTTTGTATTAAAACTTTCAGACACTATGAGACAAGAGTAATATGGACGATTTCAAACTTATTGGGGATGAGACATTTCCAAGTGTTTTGATCAACTCTAACCATACCAATGAAATTCTAGACAATATCACACTTTCATCAAATCTTGGTCTTCCAGTTGCTGCTTCTACAGAAACTAGAAAAAAAACTGGTTCTCAAAGCAGGTAATACATTTAATAGAATGTGTAAACTGAAATAATTTTCATGGCTACAAATTTCTGAATCTTAAATTGTTTCCAGACCTAGCTTTTCATTTTGCACTGTTGAACTGTATTTGTACAATGTGCTTAGCTATTGTTAACTTGACCAGGGTTTATCTTATTAATATATTTCTTTTCATTGACATGATATAGTCACAAATTATCTTACTGCATTCTAGTCTTATGTGCTTTTTAAATAAGGGGATGGTTATTTATTTTGATGCAGCTTTTTATAAAAAATGGTTCAAATGAAATGTTAACAGCTGCTAAATACTTAAAACATAATTCATAATAACATGCCTAGTGAGCTAGTTAAATAATGCAACTGAACTGACAAGAACCATTAGAAAATTCCATTGGCACATACTCTGGCTGTCTTGTCCAATATGCTTATTCAGAGTTGATTTGACTATGCTCTGTTTAAATAACTCCATTAAGGCAGCAATGTATTGCCTTAACGGAGTTATTTAACTCCATTAAGTACTTTGAAACCTTACTGGAACCTAATGCTAGGAAAGGTTGAGGACAAAAGAAGACGGGAATGACCAACAATGAGATGGCTGGATGGAGTCACTGAAGCAGTAGGTGTGAACTTAAATGGATTCCAGAGAATAGTAGAGAACAGGAAGGCCTGGAGGAATGTTGTCTATTGGATCGGAATGAGTGGGACATGGCTTCACAACTAACAATAACAAGGCAGTAAATCAGATACTAACAGTATACATTGAATTTCTAAAATGGGCTGCTAGTTTGTATGACTTGCTGAGTGACAAACACAACTTCTGTGCTTGGAGGGGAAGAGTGATTTCATAGGAAGCCATAGATATGAAATGGTGGTCATGAGAGGAAAAAAGGAATAGAATTAAAGTATTTATCTTTTTCCAGTAGGAAATTGTGAATGAAATTTAAATTGTGAATGCCAGTTTGAATGAAAATTTCAGAAAAAAAGAGATCTTGAGTAAACATTGGATGAAAAAACGAGCAGTTTGCCAATGGATCAAAATATGTCAGTGGGTTTCTGTTTAAACAACTTGTTATCCCATTTAATATTGATTTCCTAAATTTGAAGAAGCCAAAGCATGAAGTAATCACATACACTGGTTTGCTCAACAAAAGTCACTAGCCATCTATATATTTTTTCTAATGTGTAGTGCTATCTCATATCAGTTGTGGCATGAACTAGATAATTCCTAGCTTTCTTAAAATTCTGTAGTGACGCTCTCAGACTTTGTTTATTTTTGGATATACAGTACAGTATAAATAAATTGGTCTTCCAATTGCTAGCATTTTTTAATACAGATACCTAATCAAATTTGTGGCTGAAAAATGAAAATTGTTTTTGATTCTCCTTTATACTATAACTGTTTTTAACATGATCTTATACTTCTGTTAAAAATCACTATTACTTTTTCCCCAAGTGGAGAACATGAAGGACAAGTAACTGTTTTATTTCTTTTCATGCAGACTTTCGGATCATGCTTCTTACATTGAAAGAAAATTTTTGGCCTCATTAGCATCTTCCTGTGGTGATGAACTTGATTCCGATCCAAGAAAAGATCTTATGTCTAACTTTCACGATACTGTGTAAGATTTATATTAACTGATGGTACATTCTTTGATGCAAAACTCCATAATTCTGCATTAATTAATAAGAATAGATTGCACTTCAATATTTCCTATCATTTCTCAAAGGACCATGTCTGTTTATAAATTAGAATCTTAGGAATAAATTAACACTATTTATAATTCGGAGTATAAGATGCACCTTTTTCCTCCCTAAAGGAGGCTGAAAATTCAGATGCATCGTATGCTCTGAACGTAGCTTTCCCCCCCCCCAAATGTTTTTTTCTCCCAGCCCTAACTGGGTGCTAATGATCTTCCCAGCTTTTACCTTGCCGGTTCTTTCATTGTTACTCTTTGCGAAGAATGTTTTCCCAACCCTAAGCCTTTGCAGGGTTTTTTTCATTGCTCTAACTTGCTCCAAATGTTTCTTTCCAGCCCTAAACAGGTGCTAATGATTTTCCCAGCTCTTACCCACTTGCAAGCTCTTTCATTGTTACCCTATCTGAATAAGGTTTTTTCCAAAGCCCTAACCAGGGGATAAAATAATGTGCTGAAACTGACCAGACTAAGGATGCTAGCCAGATGAATATCTGGTAAGCAGGTTCTTTTCCTATTTTCCTCCCCCAAAATTAAGGTGCATCATATACTCTAAAAAATCTGGTACTCTGAATTTTATGAGTATCATTATTATAACGTTACCAAATTTATTTATTTTC
Organism: Erythrolamprus reginae; assembly: GCF_031021105.1. Lineage (NCBI taxonomy): Eukaryota > Metazoa > Chordata > Lepidosauria > Squamata > Dipsadidae > Erythrolamprus > Erythrolamprus reginae. The sequence continues at coordinate 195,989,803 of NC_091952.1, read as the reverse complement.
TAAGGACAAATCTTAGCTGATCTTTTTACTTTGTTTTACATGTGGTATTTCAGCCTTCCCTAGATTATACAGTAATTCATAAGCAAAATGGCTTTTTAATTGTATATTTATATTCCAGTTATGTGGTATATTGAGAGAGAAATGACTTTACAGTTAAAAGAAAATCTGTGGTAAATCAATTTTAAATTTTCTTTTTGAAACTCTGTAAGTGGATAATAAAAACAATTGATTGGTTACATATTTTAAATATAAATAAACTTGTATATATTTAAAGTCTGATTCCCCCAAATATTTGCCTGTCTAATTATCTGAATTACTTTGCTACTAATATTACCATTTAAAAAGAAACAGATTTATTATTAAAAAAAGAAATCATTGATATTTAGCTAAAAAGTACTTTTTGAGGTTTTAACATCCAAATTAATAATTTATAACCTAATTCTAACTTTCCCAGGGAAAACTGTGATAATGCTGCTGAGATTATCTTGGAGCCACCCCAAAAGGTTTTGCAGAGAAGACAAAGTCAAAATTCTACCAATGATTGCTTAGACAAAAATCCTAATAGTTTCCATGAAAAACATTTAGAAGGTATGTAGTGTCAGTTGTGTCTATTGAGTTTTAGCATAATCAAGAAATCCATAACCAAATTCCTGGAGTTCTGTCAAAATGGTATTTTATTCTAATACTGTATATAAAAATATTGGTGTAATGAATATATGATGTATTAATTATAATTGTGATCTTATTTGTCAGTTAACATCAAGTCATCTGAAAATAATATCTGTTTCTAAAATGAAAACATCTGTATACAGGTAGTCCTCAACTAGTGACTTGTTTAATGACCATTAAAACAGAATTCAGAAAAGCTATTTTTGACCTGTCCTTAAAGTTATGATTATTCCCTCCTTTGTCACAAGATTGCATTTTGGTCTTTTGGCAACTGGCTCATATTTAAAACCAGTTGAGGTGTCTTGCAGTCATGTGACTGCAATTGCAATTTAAAACCTTTTTCTAGTTTCCTATGCTTTTGTTGTTTTCTGGCAAAACCAACAAACAAAAAAAGAATTGACTTCCTTATGATTCATTTACCGCCATAGTAAAAACGGTTGTAAAATTGAGTGCAGTCACAGGTTGGTTTGACTTAAAGCTGCGGTGACTTACAATCTCAATTTTGGGCTCCATTATGCTTGTAAGTTGAGGTGTGCTTGTAATGAAAACATACACACTTTGTGATATAATGGAATTGTTTGTAGAAAGACTTCACAGAAGAATATATTGGTAAATCTGAGATTACTAGGGAAGTCTGTGAGATCAATCTGAAATGTAACACAATGATAATGCAGCGTTATTGATTTGCACATAAACATGGAAATCAGAAGACAAAGATGAAATGAATAGTTCAGTATTTCTCAATTTTGCTGTCCTTCAGATATGGTGCTTCCCAGACACTCTGCAGTGTCCATGTTGGCTAAGGTATTACAAAATAAAGTCTATACATCAATCTTAAGGGAGCTTTAATTGATGTTATAGGACACAGGTGTCAAACTCTGTTGCATCATGGGACGAATTGTGATGTATCGTAACTTTTTTTGCTTTCGCGCAGCAGTGTTGGGTGTGGCCTGCACGTGATGAATCCAGCCCACGGGCCACCAGTTTGACAGGCTTGCTATAGGAAGTAAGGATAATAAATAAGAGCAAAATGGGGGTAAATCCTATTGCATCTTTTTTAGTTCCGAAGTCTACCTCAATAACAGTCAATTTTGGTGTTGACCCCAGTTATAAGCTATAATCCTTATAGCAGAATACATCAAAATAATGCTTCTCTTTCATTTAAAAATAAGTGGTATGCCCTCATTTATTTACATTTTCAATCTCTCTAGAAAAATTAAGCTATATGATGGGTTTTTAAAAAAAACAGATGAAAATCCCTTGTGTATATCATGTATAATTAAAATGGGTGTAAAAAATTCCAAAGCAAAATTTGTGCAGATTACGTCCTTTGGTCCATGGGCTGGATCTAGCCTGTGGCCCTTGAGTTTGACAGCACTGCCCTAAACCATTTCAGACAAATGGTTGTCCAGTCTCTTCTTGAAACCCTCTAGTAACGGAATACCCACAACTTCTAAAGGTAACCTATTCAATGGGTTGACTAATTTTCTCCTTAGTTCTAGGTTGCTTGGTTGTTTAATATCCATCCATTGTTTCTTGTCTTGCCTTTTGCTGCTTTGGAAAATAGTTTGACCTTCCTTATCTTTGTAGGAGTCCCTCAATTATTGGAACACTGCTATTATATCACCCCTTTTCATTAGACTAGACTTACCCAATTCTTGTAACCGTTCTTTATATGTTTTAGGCTCCAGCTCCCTAACCGTTCTTGTTGCTCTTCTCTGCAGTCTTTTCAGAGTCTCCACAATTTTTAATTTTGTGATAAGAACTGGATGCAGTATTCCAATTGTGATCTTACTAAGGCTTTATAAAGTGGTAATAATAATTTAATAATATATTCTGTGATTTCAGAAGCAACTACCAGAGACAGATATTTCATTTCGTATAGAAAGGGCCTTTTTTCATTGTTGGTTACCTGCTCCCATACTTTGCAGTATTTTCTGTGGGTTTTTTTAAACAAAAAAATTTAAATGACTTGTAAAAATACACTTTAATCCTCAATTTACAACAGCTCATTTAGTGACAGTTTGAAGTTACAGTGGTACTGAAATGACTTATGACTATTTTTTAGACAGATGACAGTTGTAGCATGATTTACATTTCATATGATTTACATATTACATAGCTTACATTTGGATGCTTGAGAACTGATTCACATTTATGATGGTTGCAGTATCCAGGGGTCCTGTGACCATATTTTATGACTTGACAGGGAAAGTTAATGGGAAGCCAGATTCACTTACCAACTTTGTTACTGATTTTAAAACTTCAGTGATTTACTTCACAAATGTGACAAGAAAAGTCATAAAATGGGACAAAACTCACTTAACAAATTTCTTACTTTGCAACATAAATTTTGGGCTCAATTGTGGTTGTAAGTTGAGGTCAACCTGTAATTTATTATCTTACTCTACATATTAGGAGTAAATCTATTCATTGACAGAATCTTCATATAAGTGCAGTCAGCTCAAAAGAGAGTGCTAATAAGGGAGGGTGTTGAGAAGGAAGATAAACTTTTAAGAAATAAAACATTTTTGCCTAGACTACCAAATATTTTCAGATACAATTCAATTGTAAACTTCCTCAATAATATGCTTGTAACAATTAGATTTTAATTTTTGTAGATATTTAATTGATCAGTTTTATTTTGTTAGCCTGGATCATCTTGTAGGACAGAAATGGGGAATGAAATTATAAATTAATTCATGAACAAGATAAAATGCATTAATTTTTTTTGAATTATCGATGATTCATATACTGTATGTTATAAGTTCTAATTAGAAAATGACGTTCATGTTTGATATTGTTGTGCTTGCAATGCAAGAGAAATTTGATTACTAACAATATAAATGATAGTCATTTATCATTTTATGGATCTGTTTGTTAAATTCAAATTCATTCTTTCAGATTTGACAACTAAAGAATATATTTCCTTGGGAAAAGAAAATGAAAACCAGGTAACTTTTTTCTACCATCTATTAAAGTGCATATGTTACTATAAATATCTTTGTATCCTATAATTGCATTTTCTATTTCTGAACAATTACAATATTTAAGCAAATATCTATAATCAGCCTAAGGAAATTTTGCACTGTTCAGTTTATTTGACACTCCAGTTAGTACTTTATGAGATACATTTTTGTAAAAGTTATATGGTAAGCACACTAAACCAAAATTTCACACGTGAATGGAGTGTTTCCTTTTTTTAATCTGTGAAAAAACTTATGTTATATTTTTCATTAATAGTTTAGGGCAGGCAAAGTTGGCTCTTCTATGACATGTAGACTTCAACTACCAGAATTCCAGAGCTAGCATGATAGGCTCGGAAATTCTTGAAGTTGAAGTCCACAAGTAATAGAAGATCTACTTTTAACCATTCATGTGCAATTTAAATGGATGGAATAACTTTAATGGAATAACTTTTATTATAAGCTCAGTGTATCCATCATGAGTTTTTCTTGGGATCTTCTGCTGATAGATTAATTAGATAGATAAAGAGTACTGCAGATTATCAAAAAGTAATTAATAAAAAGTAATTAATTAAAATTAATGTTTCCAGTTTGCTTCATTAGATCCCGATCAGAATGATATAGCAAGTGAAACAGCCAGCAGTTCTGTGACTGGCTTTTCCAGATTTATAGAAAATGAGAAATTGCTGAGCTTTGAGAGCCTTGAAGAATGTTCTGCAGGTATGAGATAAAAAGTTAAAATCTGGGGAATTTCTTCTGCTTCTACTAATGGTGATGTATCATATTAGCAAACGGATCATTGCATATATTTTTTCCATGCAGCTAAATGCTAATTTAAATAACACATCTCTTTAAAAAAACAAACAACCTTCTAGAGATCACTGATGATGATGTGAAACATTTGTTTAATAGCAAACCTTTCTTTCCCATATTAGATGAAGATATAAGAGATGAAGAGTTCTGTGATGACCAGTTGGAAGCCTATTTTGAACAACTTGTACTGCCAGAAAATGAAGATGCAGAGGAACACGGAGACTATATTGAAAGCATGGAATTACCTGCAGAACAGGTATTCCTAAATGAAAAATCTGTCACTGTAATATTGAACATTTCAAATTGACAGTTTCAGTTGGTAGCTTAAAGAAGAAGCTAAAATGAAGGTTTATAAAAGGATGTAAATTAGTTGCTGGAGATATGGAAACATGTAAGCTAAGCATTCTGTTTAAAACATATTGTCATCTAAGCAAGTGTAGAGCATACTGTTTGGGAGAAGTCTATTCAGATAGTCCTTGACTTACAACAGTCCATTTAGTAACTGTTCAAAATTAAAATGGCACTGAAAAAGCAACTTAAGACCCTATTTCATACTTACAACTTTTGTAGCATTCCCCATATTCATGTGATCCAAATTCAGGTGCTTGGCAGTTGACTCATATTTACGACGGATGCAATGTCCCAGGCTCATGTGATCCTCTTGTGACCTTCCCACAAGCAAAGTCAATGGGGAAATCAGATTCACTTAACTGTGATACTAACTTATCAACTGCAGTTATTTCCTTAACAACTATCTCACTTAACAGAAAATTTTGGTGCAATTATGGTCTATCTATCATTTTTCCCCCAGAGGATGTTGAATAACCCACACTATTTTATGGGGCCTCTTCACTTTGCAAACAGGAAAACCACCACTTAGGGCTGTAAAGCACTGTGAAATAGTATATAAGTCTAAGTGCTATTGCTATTGCTCTCTCTTGTGGAACTGGATAAATCAGCCAAAGTCAATTGTGAGGAAACTGTACTACCGGGATATTTGGATTTGCCTGCATGACTTTATATATTAAAATATAGGACATATTGAATTGTGTTCTGAAATCTACAGAAAGCCTACAGAAATGCAATGCCTGCAAAATTAGTGTTGGCTGTACTCATTGGAATGCAGGCAGATACATTTTGTATTAGTTGCAGTTTCCAGGTACTTTAAAGACACACAGATAGAGTGCATTGCAGCAACACAATCTTGAAACAATGAAGACCTAAGGGGTTACTGCCAGAGTTTCTGCTCAAAACATATCATTAATGGTACAGATTCTGAAGCTAGAACAAAGCTGCAGTGCCTGAAGATTCTGCCCATTAATTTAAAGGCCCAATTCAGAAGAATTCCCAAATTATGAATGTATTTTTGAACAAGGAACCTCTTGTCAAATTCTTGGCTGTTCCATCGGAAGCAAGAATTTTCTACACTTATTTTTACCAAAACTAATTAAAAGAGAATAGGATATGATTGCTGAAATGTCAGCAAATGTCCTGTGTTTCCTCTTTGGATTCAGTTTATCTTCCAGTTTCCTAAGGGGAATGAATGCTTGTTTATGTCTTTTGATGATCTAATGATCTATCTCTTAAATAATAATGGAGGATTTTTCAGCTACTACAGAGTGACTCCCACTCCAGCCCTAAATGTACTATTAGACTATGAACTCCTCATGGATGCAGGGCCAATAGTCACTATTTGATAGTATTTAGCTTCAGTTTGCTTTGTCCCATCCAGTTCTTTACAGCATCTAAACACAAAGTAAGGGATCTCCAAATCATTGGTTTGGCTCTGAGTGGATCAGAATAATTGGTAATTCATCTTGAAGCAAGAGATTACCTTCCCAAGCATCTTCATGTAGATGATAAACAATGTAACGTGGATGAGAAAACCAAACTCTTCATATCTCATAAGAAATAGGTATTCATCTTATATCATTGTTAACAGTCCTATTGGACAAGGAAAGAAGATATCCGCTGTTCTATGAACCAATTTATCCTTTCCTAGTCAGATTTAGTATGTGTTCTTTGAGTGTTCCCTTTATTTTTTTGAGCAGTGTATTTGATTACTAAATAAATTTTATTGCTCTTACTGTTGTAGTATAGGATTTGGGAGGTATATTTGCTTGCGTTTTTATGTTTATATATACTTAAACACATACAAATATTCAAATCTGTAATGGGCACATATTTATTGGAATGGAGAGGATTGGTTTATACTGAAGAATTACAAAGTGAAATAATGGACATTACATAATCTATTGTATGTGTTGTTGTTTTTTCTCCCCTATTTACTTGTTCAAGCTTTAATCTAGAAAGTTTTTTTCTTTATTTTCAAGATATTTTAAACTCCTTTGGGGCAAATAGACTATAATAATAAACGTGGCTGACTTCAAAGAGTACAGAACGATGTTTTAATAATAGGAAGTAATAATATCTAGTAGTTTGTTTTAATTGAAATATTTTCTACACTGGCTTTAATTTGGTTAAGTAAATTTGTTTTTTATTGGTGCAAAGTGCAACTAAAATAAGCAAGCATGATTAACATTAAGTAGATAATATCGAGATTAAATTAGACATTTTGGTTAAAACCTGAAACCTTTAACTTATTCAGGAAAAATTTCAGATTCCATCTGTTTATCAAGCAACAATAAGAAATCATTCTCCTATTGCAAGTTATGAAGAACTATATGATGTTAAGGAAACATATCACAGCATTCAAGAAGAACAATTCAAGTTGTCCACAATTACAAAGCAAGAGGTACAAGATAATTAAACTTAGATACACTTTTAGTGGAAATCAGTCTTAATATTGCTGGGACCTGTTAGTTATGAACTTCAACAGATCGTAAATATATTTATTAATTCTACCCACACTGTATGTTGTCTTTTATTTCCTTCCTATGGAAGAAGAATGAAAACACTAACTGTAATCCTAAATCAGAGTACCGTAAGAGTTCTGATAAACTTTCTGAGGGAACAGGAGCAAATCTTTCTGAAATCAAAAGCAGAAAAACAGATTTTTGTTCAGGGATAGAAGGTAAGCTAACTTTGTAACCTATTTTTATTATTATTATTTTTTAAAATATGCGTTAATCTGACCCAATTACCTAAATAAAAGACAGTGTGGTGTCTTTGCGATCTTTAAACACCATTACATATAAAAATAAATTGAGTAAGAAAAAATGAGATATTTTGCCTTCTATATATTGGCTACTTTTAATTAAGCAAGAAATTTGAGATGAGCACTTACGGATTAACTGATGGTATCAAATAATTATAGATAATGAAAAGTTAATACTCTGGCAGTATAGAATATAGTTCTATTCACAAAAATAGCTTAAATTTATTTTAAAATATTGGTACATTGCAGCTTATGCTTCTAAAAACATAGGAGTGGTGAAGCTGAAGAGCAAGGTGCATCATAGCCTTTTAGTTTAAAGTGACTCTACTCTGGACAGGGACTGCAAATTGTAAAAAGGAAGTTTAGAGGCTGAGATAAAAAAGCCTAATCTGTGCAAACCAGATACAGTGGTACGTCGTCTTACGAACTTAATTCGTTCCGTGACGAGGTTTGTAAGAAGAAAAGTTTGTAAGATGAAACAATGTTTCCCATAGGAATCAATGTAAAAGCAAATAATGCGTGCAAGCCCATTAGGAAAATCCAAAACATTAAGGCTTTTTTTTAAAAAAAAAGCGGCGGGCAGATGAAGTTGAGGCGAACAGAGTGGGGGGAGGGGTGGCAAGAGGTGGCAGTTCCAACGAAGCAAGGCGAAAAGAGCCTCTCTTGAGCTCCATGAGTCTTTGTCTCTCATTTCTGTCCACCCCACTGTGCTCATTTCCCCCACACCTTTCTCCTCTCTTGAGCTCTGTGAGTCCCTGCCTCCCGTTTTTGTCCACCCCGTTGTGCTCATCTCCCCCACAACTTCTCTCTTGAGCTCCGTGAGTCCCGGCCTCCCGTTTTTGTCCACCCTACTGTGCTCATTTTCCCCATGCAGTTTGGAAGGGGGGAGTTTGTTGCTGGGATTCAAAGCAGCGCTGGCAAAAATGAAGGGAATTCCAGCGAGGGGAGCCTCAGTGAAATCCCAGCAATGTAAGAACAGGCGCTTTGGCTGGCAATGGCAGTCCGGAGGCGGGGATTCCCAGGGAAATCCCAGCACTTTGGGGCACCCCAGTGGTGGCGGCTCGGGTTCGTAAGGTGAAAATAGTTCGGAAGAAGAGGCAAAAAAATGTTAAACACCGGGTTCGTATCATGAAAAGTTTGTATGAAGAGGGGTTCGTAAGACAAGGTATCACTGTATATATACATCAGGAACTTAGATAAATTTTGTTTCACAGATTAGGAAATGTACATGAAAAAATAATGTTTACCAAAAAGGAATAATCATATATCACTGATATCTATCTGATATTTAGGCATAGGTCTTTTCTGTGTATTAATATATTAAAATTGGAAAGCAAATGAGCATATGGTATCTTAAGCTCTAATTTAGCATAGTTTTAGTTATATATCACACTCTCTTAGCCTAACCCATTTTATAGGATTATTGTAGGGAAAACGGTGAAAGTCTTGGCATATTCGGGTTTCTTGTGAACACCTAGCACAAAGCCAAAAGCACCAGCCTGAAAATAATGAGTGGGACCTCGTCGAAACGTTGCCAGAAATCTCTGAAACTTACACGGGAAAGAACCCGAATATGCCAAGACCTTTATATCTGTACCCGTGAAAATCTGTGAATATGTATGTGTGTGTGCGTGCGCATGTGTATGTATGTGTATGTATATATATGTAACAAACTGAAAATTGTATTTATATAATTGCAGACTATTATGATTATGATAAGGAAGATGGAATATCCAAAATTACTACAGATGGCAGAAATGTAAGTTCAGGATGTAAGTCCTAAAAATTGGTTATAATAGATTAATGTTTAAATTTGGAAGAACAAGGATGGGGAGTTGTATGTGAGACAGTCACATGGGTACTTTACTTAATGGCCGTCATGACTTCTGACTGAAATGGGCCAGTTCCACTATAGTCTCCAGTCATGGACTACTTTTATATTGTAAAACTGAGTAAGACTCACCATGGTATCATACAGCATGCTGTAGTTTAATCAGAACATGTTCACATCTAATTTTTCATTGAGCAATAAAAAGCTGGTGTACTATATCATCTAAATAAAAGGAGGATCTCACTTCATTGTTTTAAGGGTAGTGAGATGCCTTCAGTTCTATCTTGTATCACAAACATGTAAAAGTTGTTCAATAGATTGGTAGCTTGCAAGATTCAGATTTGGTGGTTCTCTTTACAAATTAAACTATCCAACGAAGCAGAATTATTTCTGGTGATCCTGAATTTGAGCCAAAGAAACTGAGCATTGATAAAATATTGAAATATTAATAAAAGTCTTCTATACAAGTAGTCCTCATCTTACGACAACAATTGAGCACAAAATTTTTATTAAGTGAAACATTTTTAAAGTGAGTTTTGCCCCACTTTACAATCTTTCTTTTCACAGTTGTTAAGTGAATCACTGCATTTGATAGTAACCTGGTTGTTAAGTGAATCTTGTTTCTCTGTTGATTCACGTGTCAAGAGGTTGCAAAAGGTGATTATGTGACCTTGGGACACAACAACAATTATAAGTATTAATTAGTTGCCAGGATTCTGAATTTTGATGAAATGAACATGGGGACGCTTCAAAGATTGTAACTGAAAAACGGTCATAAGTCATTTTTCCTGTGTTGTTGTAAATTTTAATGGTCACTAAATGAAGTGTTGTAAATCAAGGATTACCTATATAAGTGTCTGGATTTTTGTGTTTTGTCTTGGTGTTAGAAAGTAACCTGGAAATATATCAATTACTTGATAATGAAAAGAAAGACTATTTTAAAAACTTAAATCAACTTTCCTCCCCTTTTTGTGTATTTTTGCTTTTTCATAAAAGAATGCCACATGTGGAATCAACTCTGAGTTAAATCTTGATTCACTCTACTTTAAATATATTGAGGATAATGCCGCTTCTGAGATCTGGAATACAGAACAACAAATCAAATTTCCCAATCAGTGTCAAATGGCTAATGAAAGTCATATTTCTTTGGCTGATGTTTATCTGTCCCCCACTATTTGCAAACAATCTGAACATGATCAACATACAATGAAAGGTCAGTAAAGTGCTAGATTATTCAAAGGTTCTAGCACCCATTCACTTTGCCATGCCAACTAGAGTAGCTTAGACTCTCTTAATTTTGCTTTGGCTATTAATCTAAGAAACTCTGTAAGCAGTTGCTGCTGCTTTGCACTACATGTATCTAATTCAAATAACAAGTAATTTTAGATGATATATTTCATTTAGTTTAGATAAGTTTGTTAATAGCTAATGAACAAAAATACAATTGAAGAATAAATACTGTATAATCTTTGATATTCTAGTTTAGACAAAATAATAAAATTTAGGTGTATCAAATCATGTTAGTTGCTTTCTTAATTTCTCTTGCATTTCTCCAGTAGATAGCAACAACCACTTAGACATATATACCACCCCATATTGCTTTACAGCACTCTCTGGGCAGTTTAGAACTTCAGCATGTTGCCCCTAACATTCTGGTTACTTGCCCATCTTGGAAAGATGAAAAGCTCACTTAACTTTGAGTCTGTCAGGATCGAAATCTTGGCTATGGGCAAAGTTAGCCTGTGATACTGCATTCTAACCACTGCGCTACTAGGGCTCTTAATAGAAACTTTGCTTATGTTAATTGTAATATTCTTATATATATGATATAAATTCTTTAACATGAAAATTTAAAGACAACATAAAAATCATTTTTCAGAAGACCAGTCACATAATGTCGTGTACCAAAATGAAGAGGGTAAATGGGTGACAGATCTTGCATATTATACCTCATTTAATAAAGAACAAGAATCCAATGTTTCAGATGCAAGTGAAGACTTTATAACTGGAAGTAAGTCTGATTATACTTTTATTTATTTTACAATTTCCTACTAGTAAATTTATAATTCTAAAATAGCATTCATTTGCTAGATCACACTTGGAATAATTAACTCTCAATATCAAGAATTAGTATGTTATTAGAAATAGTAATGAAAAGTATAGAAATCATGCATGTAAAACTTGGTCATTTTTCTTTAAACTAATTGTTAAAAAGTTTTATTACTGGGAACAATGTACTGAGTTGCTATATCTAGTATACTTTGCAGATAATATAATTCATATGTCAGTAAGATAGTAGACAAAAGTATGCTTTCAGAATAATTAAATAAAACAAGAAATAAATAAAACCAGAAAATTACAAGCTAATGCTTAATAATATGACTTGGTTTACTTGTTTTTAAAAATGATTGAATTTTAAAATAGCTGCTTCAAAAAGGAAACATGTTTCACATGGGGAGACTGCTTTAGATTTTCAAAATGCACATGGTATTTGTTATGAGGATAGTGATACAAATAAGCTATTCCAAATGACTTAAATATTCGGGTGTTATTCAATAGATATATTCTAGTAGAAATGAATATGTACTGTAGAATATCTAGTATATTCTAGTAGAAACGAAAGAAAATAACACCTGTTCTTTTCATAAAGCTTATATAGGAAGTTATAAGAAATTATAAAAAAGTTATAAGATCGTAGAGTGATCTCTTGGGCTTTTGTTATAATCTACCTTTAATTTTATTCTAAGTATTCTCTTTTCTCTCTCTCTTATGCCTCCCACAACTCATCCCAAAAGCTGAAGCAATAGCTATGATTGCCCAAGATCAAGAAGTATTTGAAAGAGAACACAGGTTTATACAGGTAAGTAACATCAAAATTAAATAGATATATTCTAGAATATTTGTATTAAAAATCTAAAGATAATTCTTGGTACTCTTGTATTTTGTATAATTACAGGAAGAGAAAATGGACCTGCAAAATATATCTGGATTAGAAGATTCATCTTGGAAATCGGTTAATAACCACAATATTTTAAGAGAGTCTCAAAATGACTTTAATAGAGATGCAAGTTATTTGCGACTTTCTCTGGGAGAATTCTTTGGTCAGAGATCTGAGGCTCTTGGTTGCCTTAGTGGAAGTGGTGATGTGAAACGGGTACATATGCTTTTATATGCAGGAGACACATTATGTTTTTGCATTGTTTTCCGCTAAAATGGTTTGTTGGCAGATTATTAAAAAGAAAGATTCATTTAAAGAGTTACGGGCAAGACAGAATACTTAATTTATATAAACAATTTGGCTTTTGGAAGCTTAATTTAAAACCCCTTGATAATTCTGTATCTGCAAACTACTGCAGAGAAGATTGAACATTGTTCTATGGAAACTATTGTTGTTTACACAGGATATACATTTCCCTGATACTGCTTAGCTTGTCAATAAATGTTTTGTTTTCATTGTGTCTTTTTATAGCCGTCTTTTGGTTATCATATAACTTCTCCAAAGAAGAGACAGCCCATGCCTTTGTTGAGGCAATCTGATATATATGCAACAAACTCTGATGAACAGGATTTGAATATCTCTAGTAATTGTCAAGGTAATTTCTACTTTAAGTATAATAATATTTATAATTTGTTTGAATGTACTGATTGTATTTCACTTCTGAATAGCTGTTTATTTTCCAGTATTAGATATATCCTGGAGGAAAAGCTTAATTTCTTCTAGTTACTTATTGTGTAGCGAAAGGAATAGCATCTTTCTCTAGTTCTAGCTAGTTCTAGCCTTGTCTTTCTCTAAGAAACAGAAATGTTCAATATTTGGGGCAATCATCCCCATAACCATAACAATTAGAAAAGCTAGCCCATTCTTAATTTTGCTTTATTTTTTATTATTTTATTTTAGTGTTTTATGGGCTCTCATAGCCAGCAAGCACATGGATAATAATTTACTGTCCATGGACACAGATTTCTCTGATAGCTGAAGTCAACCATTGATATTAGGTCCCAGTGGCATAGGACTATTTCCTGTTAGTACCTAATTTCATCCCCTTCAGGGAAATATAATTAATGCTATAGCTGCTGATTTACTGGGCACAAGCTGTGTACTGTTCCTGGTGTGCAGTGAGCTCGTCAGTGCTCCTTTGGGAAACTGGATGGCTCAGACACTGGAATGAATGGAGGCTAGCAATGCCAGCCACTCATCTCTTCCTCCTGATCCTTTAGAAAAACAACAGTGAAAGGATCCCAGTACTATATTTTTTCAGAAGCGCTGTGCTATCTATTGTTGCATGTAATATTCTTAGATATACTCCTTTGGAAGGAGTATAAATCCTTCTATTCCTCACCATCCAGTCAGAGCTGAAGAAGATTCTTGGATGAGACGTAAAACATCTTTTATAGAGAGGGCTGTAAAGCACTGTGAAGGAGTTTATAAGTCTTAAGTGGTATTGCTATTGCTATCTTCAAAGAAAAACAAGAAAGTCCAGTTACATCTTGAAAAAAAAGCTCTTTGGGATGTCTATAGTAAACTTTCATTTAAAAGATAGTATATTTGTTAGATAACTTTGAATTGTTGTTAAACTCTTTCCTAAAGAATCATACACCCTGACCTCAGAGAGACTAGTTTCTTGGATTTTTTCATTTTTAATCCTGATTAGAGAAGTCAGACATTTTTCAGTAAGTCTTTGCTCTCTCTCTGTAAGACAGGCAAGATTACTTGCAATTTGTAGACCCATTCTATGGTACAGCACTATATTCCTTGCCTATTCAGATGTAGAGCTTCCAATATGAATAGAGATTAATGATGGAAATTCCTGAGGTTCAATTGTTGAATGAGTTGCTCCTTTGGAAACTTACAAGTTAACTTTTTTTTTTTGGCATATTCCCCTGATATTAGTTTATAGTTTATGTATGGTATATTTGTGTGTATGCCTTTTTAAATAATGGGTTTTTAGATATTTTTAAATATTAGATTTGTTATTGTATATTGTTTTTATTATTGCTGTGAGCTGCCCCAAGGCGGCATACAAATCAAATAGATAGATAGATAGATAGATAGATAGATAGATAGATAGATAGATAGATAGATAGATAGATAGATAGATAGAGATGGATTGGTTCCAAAATCCAGAAATTTTAATTGCGCTATAAAAATGGTGCCTTTCTCACAGGTTTATATTACACTCTGTATGTTTCATTAGATTATTCTATTATTTCTCTCATTTCACAAAGGTAATAGTGACTATTGTCACTTCAAATTTTGAGCAATACATTTGTAATCCTAGTAAGTTGATCTGTTAATCTACTCCTCACTGATCACATACCAAGAATCATGCTCTTTTTTGTCTGCTATAGGAATACGGTACATAGCCTTTTTAAAATACAGCACAAGCAAGTCTTCCACACCCTTCAGGACCCTGTCAATTGCAGGCAGTGGTGCAGATTTTCTCACATATATCCCTTTCTGAAGACCTTCTTTTTTATATTTGTCATTCCAGAAATGAACATTAAAAGATATCTAGGTCAATAGTAATTGTAATTACTATTTAAATTAATTTTGTTAGTGATTAATAAACATTGTGTTGTCTGGGTTATTCTTTTTGCATAGCAGTACAGATTACATTCTTAATCTCCACCCCTTTTTTCCAACCACTGGTAGAATAGGTTCCATGTTTGATAATATTCTGTATCTTCTTTGTCCATTTAGTTTGTCCATTTTTGAACAGTCCAGTATCATCCTAATTATCTCTTTGTCTCATTTTTTTCAATATTGTGCAAATATAATCTGCATGCATCTGCATTGAATACATACAGTATTAAATATATATTTTGCTTATCAACTTTTTCTGGTGCTATACTTAATAGAAAAAGTTCAGGTTTAAAATCTACATAGTCCTATCTATAATATGCAGTAGAAAATGGTACTCCGTAGACTTAACAATATGTCTACTGACTACTTACTACCAAGATATTTGCTTTATTTCTTATTGGGTGAGGTTTTTTAGTTTGAGTGAAGCTAGATGATTAAAATCTGGCGTCTGTAAAAGTCTGCAGTAAAAAAATAAATTCCACCAGATTTGAGATCCATTCCTACAGTGGACCGAGGGACAACTGCAACCAGGAGAGCCAGGATTGCGGTCATTAAGCAAAGTGGTCATGTGTCTCACTCAGCAACTGAGATTTTGGACATACAAGTGGTCATACAAGGAGGACTACTTGTAATATAGGTGTTCCTAAAGCATTCTTTGTGAAGATAAATAATGGTTTATGAAATTATGTTTGGAGAGTCCTCAGCAATCACTATTTGGAAAGCTTTAAAACCTATATGGAAAGTTAAAGACCAGTGACTTGTTTCTTAAAATGCTGCTCTTTTCTCACTGTTATTAATTTAACTGATGCCTGTACCTATTTAAATTACCTGTGGTTTTGTCTATCCATTCTAATCCATTTTGTTTGTTTCTTTAGGAGATGTAAAAGAAAACATTAAAAAGGAAGTTGCATTTGCTACATCTGCTGTTGGTGAGTCAGATATGCAGTCAAGAGGAAATAGAACTGTAAGTATGCCAATAGATTCCAAAATCAAAGCAAAAGTAATTATTAAAAAAGGTTTGGTTTTGTAAAACTACTAAAATAGGTCTGCCATTTGTTTCCAAAATACAGTTAATCAGGTTGATTAGAATATAAAACATACCTTCTCTGAGAGAATTTGATGTGGCACAATCAGCATTTGTGATGCATAATGTCCAGTTATAATTGAATCAATTTTTGTAGACAAGTGGGCTGAATAAGCTTATGATGAGTTTTCAGATCAACTGAATCAAACATTTTAATGTTTAAACATTAAACATTTGGGTCACTTGTTTTTCCATTTAGAATCGACCTAGAGACAGAGAACTTGAAAGAAAGCACCTTCAACCTGAACCCTCTGTTCTGAGTGTGAGCACAATTGCATCTGCGATTGCAAATGCTTCTGTTAGCGCTGAACCATCACAGCTAGCTGCTTTGATGATGGCACTTTCAAATAAAAATAAAGAAGGAATAAATGTTCCAGAAGGCGACGAGCTCACAGGCTTCTCAGTTATCAATCAGTTATTACTGAGCAATATAGAAAATAGTACATTTGATATAGAAAAGTATCTCAGAAGAGCTGAAGAAGTTGAAAGTAACAATGAACAAGAGACCCTGATTAAACATGAAGAAATCACCATAGATGGGCACAAGTGTTTGTCCATGCATGAATCCAAAACTCTTTTGGGAGATTCATCTAAAAACAAGAAGCAGCAGCATCTGGAAAAAATATATGAGGGAAACTGTGTTGGAGAATTGCACTGTAGCATTTCTTCTGAGCAGAAAACAGAAGTGGAATATGTGCAAACATCATCTAATACAGTTAAATATTTTCCATCAAAAGAGCAGACTTCATTACAAAATTCAAAAGAGGAGCCACCTGAAAATGCTGGAGTATCTTCAGAGACTGAGTTGCCCTCAATCCCAAGTGAGTTTTAATATTTTTTTTGCTAACCTGACTTGAATTCAAAAGACCCTTTTAAAAGAAACAAGGAAAACAAATTTTAATGTAGATCTTGATTTGCCAGTTTGATTGAAATTGGTTAGTAAAAAGATAAGTAAAGAAATGGAAATATGAATAGGCTTTTTTTATTTATTTATTTATTATTTATTACTTAGATTTGTATGCCGCCCCTCTCCGAAGACTCGGGGCGGCTCACAACATGTAGTAACAAATCATAAGCAGTAACAAATCATTTAAGGGAAAAAGTGAGCAGTGTCGGAGGTTTCCAATTATATATTTTTTACATTCAAGTATATTCAGGATTTTACTTAAGACTACGATACAATAAAGTATTCTATTATGCTCATTAGGTAAAGAAATGAATTAACATTGAAATAACAGATAAATAAAATATTAAAATATTAATTTCCTAGGAATTTTACTGGACAAATTAGTTATGTCCCAGATTTAATTATTGTGTTCAGTGACAATTTTTCTGCTGCTGTACTCATTCTTATTGCCCAGTTTTCAGTCATTATAATATTGATAATTATTTTTATGAAATGGTGCATTTGTATAAGTGAAAAAAAAAATGAACCCCAGATAATTGAGCAAGTTGTTAATCCTTTCCCCCCCTTTATCCAGCCAATTCTAAATCAGAAGAAAGAGCTAACATGAGCACCCTCCCCTTTGATATAAAGGTTATTCCAATATTGGTTCCCTCTATTCCTAAGAATAAAAAAGTTGTGAATAAAGAGAATAGTACATGCTATAATGGAAAACATGTAACTTGAAAACACACATGTTGATAATCAGACTATTATGGATAAGTTAAAAATCTTGTACATAAATTTTTGCAGGTCTGAGGGCAGTTTAATTTCTTTTTTCAGACAAAATGGCTTACTATGATAGTGGTGTGTGATTCCTTCTCTTCATTTCTGCGGAAGTTTTACTCATCGCTATTGAATATTACTGTTTTTCAGAGTTTTCTCTCTTTCTTATTCTCCCTTTTATAGTTTAATGTTATGTATAGTATTATCTGTACATAGCTTATTAGCTTTTGTTGTTGCCCCATCTATTCAAGCTTATAATTGACTACATTTGTTCGGCCAATTGATTTTTCTTAGTATGTGGATTATGAACTATTGTCATGATTGAGCTTTAAGTGAGAATTCAGCAAATTATAGTTTTCAAAAATTGCCCCCACTTCCAGTTTAGTGCACTGCAAATTCCTGCCTGATCTGAAAGCAGAAGAAAATCACAATATTTAGGGAACCGGTAATACTATTTAGACATCATTAAGAAGAATCCAAAACATTTTCCCTAATATTCAGGTGAAGCTGTTGGAAGAACTGAACCAAAACCTATGACATCAAGACCTGGTGTACAAATTTCAGATGAACAATATAGCTTCAGACCTTCAACCTCCCCACTGACTCATTCATCTCCAAGTGAATCTTCAGGAGTTACCATTACAGGGTAAGAGTTCTATGTATTTAAGAGATAGGCTATGCTTAAGAATGAAAAACAAGTTGTCATGATGCTTTATCCTATAGCATTGCTTCCATGTTCTGTATCACCAATTTGGTGTCTTGGGCAAAGATGGTTCTCTTCTTTTTAAAAAATTAGGGATACTAAGGATTTGAAGTATGCATTCAACCACTAAAATGTCCTTAAATTTAATTTATTGATCAACCTATCAGAAAAGGTTATTTTTGTTTGTTGGGGGCAACAATTTTTAACTTTGTTAGAAATCTTTAAAGAGAAACTTTTCAGAAAGTTATTGAAGATATTTAAATTGATATTAGACTTTGCAGTTCCCCTAGTTATATGAATCATAGATATGTAGATATTTTTCTTAAAATGTCTTCTTTGTTTCTTAGGTCTGTCTCTCCTTCTACAACACTCAACTTTAAGGGATCAAGTTGCAATGATAATACATTACAACGATCAGTATACTCTGATCCTAGCCTAGAACATTTGACTTTTGTTTCTGCCACTGAAAACACTTGTAAAAGTCTAGCTTTATCTAGTCCAACAAGATACAAAGTAAGTAGTTTATTAAATGCAAATGTTTATTAATATACAGATATTAAGGTTGTGCTTACCTTTCATATTACATGTCATGGAATAGCAATAGAATAAAAGGATAGACAAGAAACACCATAGTTTTATGTAGCATTTTTCAAGCTCTGATTTCTGCCATGAAGGTTAGTTATGTATGTTTTAACTATAAATGGACTTCCTCAGTTCAGAAGTTTTCAAATCTCAGACTTACAGTGTAGTGAAATTAATACTGGTATCAATTAAATATATTGCACCTAAAATTTAATATCTATTTTATTTCATAAAATCTACAATCCTTGCTTAACAATGGTAATCGGGACCCTAATTTCCATTGCTTAATAATACAGTCATAACTACAACATGTGACGACTGCATTACAATGTTAATTTTAGCAGTCCCATTTGCCACCTTTAAACAATAACCTTAGATATTCAGGACGTGCAACTTCTTAACTGTTTCCAACAACCAAAACCAGTGGTGAGGCTGACAGGAAGTTACAAGTGCCAGTCACAATAAGCCTTTCTTCCGGTGGTTCACAAGCAGACTGGTGGAAATGGGTTCTAGTGAGTGCAGGTGGGTCCACTTGCATACCAGAATTCAAAAAGATCATGTAATATTTGTCAAATATTTTTTTAATGTCAGTGAATGTATAGCAAAAATTAGTACAGGTAGTCCTTGCTTAATGACCAATTGCTTTACTACTGTTATACTACTGTTATAATACTACTGTTTACTACCACTAAGTTATGTTGGCCTCGGGAAAGGTATGTTTTACAGTATGTAAAGCATTTATGAAATTTAAAAAATATCATATACACATCCCCATCACAAGCTTGTGATCTGGGTTCTTGGCAACCCATTTGTGCTTATGACTAATTGCAAAGCATCCAACAATTGCATGCCAATATGTGATCTTCTCTGCTGGCTTCCCCGGAAAGTCTGAGGAGGGAAGCTGACGGGGATGGTTGCAAGCTGCTGCCACCTGCTAAGGGGATTCTTTTTTTGTTGCTGGATGTTTTACTGAAAGAGTACCCTCCGTTCTATGCCTGCTTAGATCTCAACAGCCAAAATCCAAGTGGGCATGGAGCTCGAAATCTCACCTCCATGAGCTTTCCACCGAGCAGGGAGAAAAGGACCACAAGGTCTATGTCAGCGTGCTTGCCACTATGTATTCTTGGACCTCATCTGCTAAAATTTAAGCACGCACATAACTCAAAATCTCTCCTCACCTCTGCAGAGTCCTCAATTCTCGAAGGGCTACCTACTTGTCTGTTGCTCTGTTTGCTTAACTACCCGGGAGATCACCTAACAATTGCAACCAGAAATGCCGGGATTGTCATTGAGTAAAGTGAACACCTGGGCATCTCGCTTTACTCAGTGTCTGAGATTCCAGTCCCAAGTGTGGTTATAAGTTGAGGACTACCTATATAAATACATTGTTATTAGCTATTTTTTAAAAATAGACTTATTGATTATTTGAATTTATATGTCCTCAATAAAATATTTCATTGTATATAAGGAAATCTGTACCTCACCTAAGAAACATGCTGTAAATCCTAATCCTAATTTTAATGTTTTCTGTTTAGAGTAATCGTACCAGTGAGTTGAGTACCACAATAGTTTGGAATAGTCCAAGTTCGTCAATGGAGGCTCAAACAGAAAAAAACATTGCTTTACAAAGTAACAAGTCTCTGTCATTAAACAAAAATGCAAGAGCTAATAGTTTAATTATAAGTGAAAATGTAGATCATAACAATCAAAGTGATAAGAAAAAATCAACTGGAGAACTTCCAACCACAAGCAAAGATCAATCCACACAGAACTATAAAAAAAATAATGAACTGGATCAGGTTGATATACCTGCCGTACAGCAGTACTACACAAATGCCATACATGGTCCAGGCTTACAGTCTCCAAAAAACCTGTCTAATTATAATGATTTAGGTAACTGTATTTCATTAAATCAAAATAGAGAGCTTTTCAAATCCGAGAGTGCAGCTTCAAAGTTTTCGTCAATGTCTTCGGGACTTCCAGCACTATTAACAGGATGTTCTCTTAAATCAACTCCATTTGCTCAGCAATATTTAGGAAGTTTGCCATCGCACGCTAATGTTGTTTTGCCTCGGTACTGTCCACCAGTTCTTAGTGTTCCAGCAGGTCTGATTTATTCTGCGATTCCTGTTGGTCACATTCAAAGCTCAGTAGCTCCTGGAATAGCAGTAGGTTCAGGCACCGGGTCTGGAATGACAGGAACAACTCAGCGTTGCAACCTTACATCCAACCAAAATATCCTTACTGGTACCTTGCATACTGGGCAAGCACCTGATGCTGGGGGACTCAGGCAAAGGGGAGAATCAATGTCATTTGGGTTTGGTAAGTCAACTTTGATTTCAGTACTGTATATCATAGTCACATAAACTGGATTTAGCAATACTTCTAATCTTTTTCTTAACACATGCTTTAATCCCTTTGTTTACTATTCTGTTCCTATGCTTGTATATTGTTGATTAACTTGAAGGGGATTTTTAGTATAATGAGTACAGATATACATTTATCTCTGAAGCAGGTCACAATGTGATTCTTTTCCATGCCAGATTCATCTTGTCAATTGGGAATAACTATATGGACTTTTTAGCTTTCTTTAATGGTGTACTGCAGTAATTCCTTAGTAACAGGATAATATTTTTTTCAAAGATTAATGAATTTGTTTATCTGGTTCCAGAGTAAGAGACTTTCTGTCATACAGAGTTTACCTAATGAAATGCAAAGACTGTTATTCCAAAAAATCTTTTCAAATAATTCTAATGTAGTTGTTTAATTTTGATATACTTTGTTAAATCTTCTAAAAGCAGATAACTATAAAACATTAGAAAGCAAGCTGTTTTCCCATCACCTATACTATAATTTTGTAATATGTGAACATATTTTTCTAATGTTGAAATTATTTATAAAATAATATTTATATATTATAATATTTATTTATATATTATTTATAATATTTATATTTAAAGTAATATTTTATAAAATGAAAATCTTGGTGGCTTTATTTATTTTTACATATAGAGTAAATAATAATATCTTATATTAAATTCTGTATTAAATCAAATTAACAAATCATAGCTACGGATTTTTAAATTATGTGAGCATCTTTTATTTAGTCTTATATTTAAAAATATGCTTACATGGACCAAATAAGGAATAAATATTAATTATGTAACTATTTTTATTACTATAAAGAAGCTACTCAAATATAAAATATCTTAACGTTTAGCCATATTGTATTTTTTTACATTAGAACGTGTCAAAGTTCCAGAAGAAGTAAAATTCCCTAATGCTTGTTGTGTGGGTCTGACATCTCATGCTGTCCTTAAAATTTTTAATCCATTTGAACGATGGCTTCAAGTCAATATTTGCCTCCTTAGTATTATGCTTGATGGTGAAAAGGTATGTAATAAAATTTGGATATTCTTTAAAAATTAGTATTTAAAAAAAGGTGGGTAATTTGTATGTGCTCTGGAATTGAACAAAAATACAATTAGAAATGGAGGTACAGCCTCTATGGTAGCCTTAAGAAGATTTCTTAACCTGAAATCTCAGCAGGTCATTGTGAAATTATATCAGTCTTGTCTTCTACATATCCTATTCCCAACTATTGGTTATGATTCTTTGTCAGATGTCTAAGTGATATTTATAATGAAGCTTTTATGTTCCTGTTCAAAGTATAGGTCAATATAAGATATTAATGTGATCAGCAGAGAAGATATTAACGTGATACAAGTTGGAGATTTTAGCTTCTATTTATGCCTCTATAATATATATAAGACTCATAATTATATTGAAAATTGTTTATTATGTACTTTTTTTCATTATAGGTGGACCCTTTGAAACACAGATGCTTGCTATTTAAGAGCAAAACTGTCATAGGTCCTTGTGCTACAGAAGAACTAAAAATGCTCTTTTTACCCTGTCAAGCTGGAGTATTCCAGTGTGTCCTTAATATTGCCTCTTGGCCATTTTCTGCAGATCCAGATATCATTGTTCAGGCAGAGGCTTTAGGATCTAGGGTAGTTGTGAATGCAGTTGCTGAAAATCCTGATATAGAGGTAAAAATTAAGATATAGAGATTGAATATCTAGTTTGTAACAATAATTGATGGCATACTTAAAAATGAAAAACAATACTAATAGTGGTCTATGGATTGAAGTTAATAAAGTAGTTATTTTTTCTGTGTACAAAAAAGAAGCTCTTTTGGCTTAAGTCAGCATAGCATTTTTTTTGACACATGCTAATTTGAAGGGTTGATTGAATGAAGGTGCATGGAAACATTCTGCAAAAGTGCTAATCCTTTTTCTATCCCCATCACTGATTCTTTTTTCTTTTAGGTGGAAGCAGGAAAAACAAATTCTCTTGATTTTGGTGATTTGCCCTATGGCAGCTGGAAAGCGCTCCCATTGAAATTAACTAATAAAACTTGTGCTAGAATGCCAGTCAGGCTTGTTATTCATGCAGTAAGTATACTTATATATGCACAATATTCTGTCCCTTTATGGGGATTCTGAAATTAGTGACTGCTAGGTTAGGTTCACTGTTGTCCTTATAGAAAATTATGTGGCAAGTCATGGATGGAATTATAAACAATGTTCACTTTACTTTGTTCCAAAATCAGCAAAGCCCAATTTGTAGTAGCTGGATTATCCTTCCAATGCCTTTATTGCTATTCTACTAAGCACCAGTCTGCAATGTAGAGACTAATAGTTCCTTTATGGTTAATATTTAATATGAAAAGACAAAGGCTTTTTACTATTTCATTATCTTCACTGTCAGTTCTAAGACTGGTTGTTGTATTTATTGTCTTTGATTTAATCTTTATATTTAATCAGATTCCTCTTTTTTCATTATGATCCTTTTATCACTAGTGCTTACAGATCATTTGTATTTTCAAATACCAAAGCAGTATCATCTGTATAGTACAGATTATTGAAGTTTCTTCCTCCAGTTTTAAAATCATGCTCATGTTCCAGTCTAGGTTTTCAAAACACATGTTTAATTTAAACTGAAGCATTTTTTTAGAAAGTTAGTGCTAATAATCACACATTCCTTTTTAATGGGGCTAATATAGATTTCAAAATTTCCAGTGATAAAAATAGGCATTTGGTAACACAGATTATCACAAAAAGATTTCCATTGATAAAACTTAAAACAATGGACTGTAAAAGAGTTAATAGTGAACATAAATAATGTATCTAATACAGTGTGTAAAAAATATTTATTTCAGAATGCTGTAGCATGGCGTTGTTTCACATTTTCAAAGGAGCCAGTAAATCCATCTCTTAAAAGTGCTGTTCCCTCTTACAATGTTTCTCAACTAGCAGCTCCATCTGTTATATCTCACGTAATGAATGCAAGCTGTGATACCGAAGTAAGTAGCTTGAGACTAGAATATTGTTATACATTTATATAAAAGTGTATAACTGTTAACCACAGAGAAAATATATTATGGTAAGCTGGCAACATAATTTTTGTTGTAAGTAGACAAAATTGTTCTACTTGGAAATACAAATTTGATTTAGTAGTATATCTAAGAAAGTGGGCCTTGTGTCTTAAGAGGTTATATATTTAAAACATATTTGTACTTTCTATATTCTCACATAGTGAGATTTTAAAGATTTCTTACACCATCGCTTAGTTTTTAACAATCACAGTTCCATAAAAGATTATGTAGCTCTGTGAGGTCTTAACTTTTATCAAATACTTTTAAAAATTGTACTTTCCATATAATGCTTAATTCTATATCAGTATATTTTTCCCCCAGATTCCTGATGTTTTAGTAGTATGGGTCCAATTTCGTGCACCAAGCAAGTTCACATATTCAGGTACAGGTTTGCTGTATTCTAAAATAAATTATGCTAAAAATCCTGTGGGTAGTTTAACTAAACATAAATCTGTTTTTAAAAAATGTTTGACCAATCTAGTATGGAAATTCCAACACATTCATATAATGCATCATTTATAGGGAAGGACTGAACTTTGAGCCCAAATTTATGTAATTGGTATAGTTACTGCTTTTGAGTGGGAGGGGATTGAATGCTATCTTACTCCACGAAGAAGACAGAGACAGTTCATTTGGTGATTATTGAAAATTACAACAGCACTGAAAAAAGTGACTTACAACAATTTTTCACACGTAACAACCATTGCAGGATCCCCTTGGTCATGTGATCAAAATTCAGATGCTTGGAAACTGAATCATTTATGATGGTTGCAGTATCCTGAGGTCATGTGATTTAAAACCTCTGACAAGCAAAGTGAATGGGAGAGCCGGATTCATTTAACAGCTAGGTTACTAGGGCAAAATGGATGTGTTTTTGCCACGTTAAAGTAAGCAACAGTAGTTCTGTGTTGTTAACTGTCAGTTCTGCTGTTTTTCAAAGTTATGCTGTTAGGAAAATAAATCTTGTTAAGTGGAGCAGGAGGAGGAATGTGAGGAATGCAACTAAGATAACGGACCTAGTGCATGTATGGAATGTGTTGAATTACAGGAGAGCAGAGAAATAAATGGAGTTTCTTTATTCTTGAAATGATACATTTAATAAGAGTTGTTTGTAATTGCTAAAGTTCTACCAGAAACCAGAACACTAGTATCCTAAGATTTGTATTAATATTGATTGTTTCTTCATTGCTTATTTGACCCCTATGAAAATAATTAAGTGTTGTACCAATGATTCTTGACAAATGTATCTTTTTCTTTCATGTATACTGAGAGAATATGCATCAAGACAAATTCCTTGTGTGTCCAATCACACTTGGCCAATAAAGAATTCTATTCTATTCTATTCTAAATCAGGAGTGTCAAACTTGCATTGTCATGTGACGTATTGGAACTTTTCCCCCCTTCGCTAAACCGGGTGTGGGTGGAACCAGCATGTGACGCATCCGGCCTGCAGGCTGCGAATTTGACACCCCTACCATGCGAATTTGACTCCCCTACCCTAAATCATAAATGAATGGACTGCACATAATTCTTTCTATGGTCCATTATGCCTGTATCAGAGAGGTATGGTTGAAACTAAGCGCATACCCATATCCAATACTTTGATTCAGAGTTTCACTGTATTAATTATTATTGAGATTTCTGTGGCATTTTATTTCATGCCAATGCTAAACTGATTAAAAAAAAGATGATACATTAAATACAATTACACACACACACACACACACACACACACACACACTGCTGTCAGAAAAGCCAGGTTTTTACAGTTCTGCAAAAACCCGGGAAGAAAGTGGTAGACCAGATGTGTGAGGCAAGCGGTTTCATAGAAGGGAGCCACTAGAACATATTAATTTATATAGTTGGGGAGAGGGAATGACTATCCCATAACCTTGTCCTTTGTTGTCAGTTTAATGCTATCCTGTATGAAAGCAATACCATATAAACAAATAAATATTCTGGATATTCTAAGTGATATTCTAAATAGTGTCATTTTAGTAATAGTATTCTAAATGGTATCATTTTGATATATGATGAACAATTTGAGGACAAAGCTGACTGTACAATGAGATGAGATTTTATGCTTGAACTTTTTCAGATTCTTTGGGACCAGCTGATGAGTACTTTGCAAGAGTTGACGTGGAAATTGATTGTCCAGAGCCTGGTAATGTTTTAAAAAGTATACCTTTGAGTGCAAGGTCTGGAACCCCTAGGATATATGCTCCTAGGGGCCTACAGGTATTCTATAAAATCATTTTACAAAATGTAGATTATTTCTGCATTTGTTTTCTAAAAGTAATATATAAACTTTTTTCCCCA
This sequence comes from Erythrolamprus reginae, assembly GCF_031021105.1. Taxonomy (NCBI): domain Eukaryota; kingdom Metazoa; phylum Chordata; class Lepidosauria; order Squamata; family Dipsadidae; genus Erythrolamprus; species Erythrolamprus reginae. The sequence goes on along the minus strand of NC_091952.1, from coordinate 195,963,025 downwards.
GACATTATATATGTGTGCAAAAATAGGATCATCAACAAAACAACAGTTACCATTAAAGAATGCTGGGAATATAAAAGTTAATTTGAAGATCATGGTTGGTTTCTTAATTTTTTTTTCTTGGAACTATTTTAAAATGATCAACTATTTGGGGAGGTGGTGAATGAGATTAATATAATTGTTTATTATATTAAATAGACTCTTTCTTATTAGAATTTATTTGGTTCCATACACTTTTGAAAATAAAGTATATGACAAAGCAATAATCAAAACCTGTGGTTAATCTGACGAAACTAAAACAATTTCAAATCCATTCTTTAGTAATGGTATTGTACCACTTTTTACAATTTTTATTGAAAAATTTAACAACACTTATAAGAACTAATGCAAAAAAAATGAGCAAAGGAAATGAAAAGGGGAGATATAAAAGAAAAAGCTAAAAGTACTATTAAAAAAAATAGAAAGTAGAATAAATAAATAAATAAATAAATACATAAATAAATAAACATAAAGAAGTGGCTTCCAATATTCTTTACAGCAGTTATAAATACAATTGTATTTTAATATTTCTCTCTAAAGAGTTCTGCTCTTTTCTAGACAGTTGAGCCAGATAACTGTATATCTATCAATCCCGACGATCTGATTCTTACACCTGAAGAAGAACAAGAAGTAACTATTGAATTTTCTCCGAAAAACTGTAAACATTTAGATAGGTAATATAGCATATTTTTTAAAATAATGATATTAAATAAGTACTCTTTTTCTATCTCATCTAACAATAATTTTCTTTTAATAGTGTTGTGAAAATAATGGTTTTGCCATCTGGGCCAGAATATAAAGTAACAGTGAAAGGTGATGTGTCAATGGAAGAGAACAAACCATTGGTTCAAAAGTGCTCCAATTCAGAAGTTCCTCCGATTCTTGCCAACAAGCAGCTTTTGATATGGGGAGGTGTACAGGTTGGCAGAACAGTGTAAGTGTCAAGATGTAAGCAGTGTATGCTTCTTTATTGATTTATAAAGCCTGAGCCACATTTTTAAGCAGTTCATTTAATTTAACTTAGTGATGATACATGAAACCTTAAAGCAAGAAAATTCTAACATATACATGGCTTAAGGATCTATATTCCTCTAAGAAAATGCCTTGATTTTGCACAGAAAAGGTTGATACCAAATATACAACTATCTGTTACTCCTGTTACTAGGAGATTCTTACATACTGCTGATAAATTTATAAGAATATTGAAGTCTTATTTGCACCCACCTACCATAGAATGTGGTAGTCCGAATGTTTGGTCTTTAAATTATAATTGCATGTGTAGCAAGGCTTTGAGTGAAAAATAGCACATTGACCAAATGTAACTAGATCAAAATATGCCATATTGGAATATAAAATTCCAATTTACACTCAACAAAAATACAATTCACACACAAACTAGCTTCTTGCCTGCTATTGCCCTCTCTTCCAGCAATCCCCTTTCTTCCTACTTCATGAACAATATCTCTCTTGTTGATCTCTGTTCAGCATAATTTACACCTCCAAACACATCTTCAAAAAGAAGAAAGTAAAATGTAGAAAAGCTGTGCATATCTTCTGAATCGTTCTGATAGTTAGGCAGGATCCTGCAGATTCACTTATCAGGGAAAATATATTGACATTCTTTGCAAGTTAAGAACCATGTAAGCTTTTAATGAGAAAATAAAACAATGCATTAGTTCTGTAATTGTGATACTGTCTTTTCTAACTTCAATTCTTTGCTTTGGGGAACTGATCTTTGTATATCTCAACTGATTGGAGGAGGACACTTTACCCAAAATTGTTGGTCTACAATTATAATATTGATTAGGTTTGGCTATTCACACCACATAGTATAGATACTCCCCATTTAATTACTGCCTTGTCTAGTAATCATCTGAAATTGCAACAGTGATGAAAAGTAACTTTATAATCAATCCTTGCATTTACGACCTTTGCAGGTCTGTAAAGCAAAGGAAAGCTGAAGTAAGAACACAAGAACAGTTCCAGCTTTAGTTAGTGGCTGCTTTGCTTAATGTCCAAGTTGCCAGTCGCAATTGTGGTCACCAAACTAGGACTACCTGTAGCCCCATCTGTGACCTAGTTAAGCATATCATAAAAATCCACTCAAATATCACACCACTAAAATTGCTTTGCTCAGTAAGATGTAGAAAATAATAAAGTTTGAGTAATTTGTATAACTTTATCTTTCATGTATATTCTTAACTGTGAGTCTTTATTAAACTGTACCTTGAATAAATGGATGGCCTGAAGCAGGTGCAAATCAATAACTTACTCACAGTACTTCATAGTAAAATACTTGTTTAACAAAGCAATCTGTTAATTGCATCCAAAATGCTTAGCCTTATAAAGCTCAATTATATCTCATTGCAGATGCTATATTTGAAATATTTAATCTTTGAAAAGCTAAGTAACTTAATATTTCATGTAATAAAATACAACCTGAGACTTCATTAATAGCTAAATTGGTGATTACTTTGGTTTCCAAGTGATGTAGTTCTTTCTTGGTAAATTTAATATATTTCTTTAAAAATATATTTCCTGAGTATAAATAAACTGCCACCAAATGTCAAGTTATTGTAATTTTTAGGCAACAGAAACTAACTCTGAGAAATGACTCTTCATCAACTTCTCAGCAGTTAAGATTACTAATAAGGGGTCAGGATCAAGACTGCTTCCAGGTGAGACAAGAAAATGGTAAATAAATCTGATTGAGAATGAGGCTATTTTTGTTTGTGATAATAAAATAACTCTAGTTTAGAATAATGTGTTTTTTTCAAACTGAAGTCCTCAGTATAGGATGGTAATTCCTAAGGTTTATGATAACTGAATTGAGCAGAATTTGTCAATAAATATGAATAAGTTACAAATCTTATATAATTCAAGACTAAAATTTTGAAAAAGATTTTGGTTTTATTTAATGTTAAGCAACTTTAAAATGTTTACTGCTAATTTTGTTAGAGTAAACCAGCATTCCTGAGTATAGTAATTGTCAATTCTGTAGCCTATCTCTTGGGGAATTGTTGTCATTTTCTAGGAAAGTTAATGCATGTAAATTGAGCCTGCACTTGGAAAACATTACAAAATAGAACTCGGTGTGAATGGAAAATATTTTCATCCATCAAGATTTTTTGAATTGATGATGCTTATAAGATTTTAGATATTTTTTTGTCAGAAAGATTTGTCTTAATTTATAGAACTGTATAAATTATTTCAAACTAAAATTATTTATTGAGAACTTAACTCAGGTAAACTTAGTATGACTTTTTCCTTTCTACATTTGTAGTTGAAAGTTGGAGAATATGTATACAATAACTGCGAAATCAAGATCCGCCCAAAGCAAGATCATAGTATCTGTCTAACATTTACACCATATCGTTTAACTTGCATGTCAGCAAAGCTGGAAATGAAACAGCTTGGTGTTCTATCTCAGCTAGGAATCAAATTCACTGTAAGTTGTCTTCGCTACTTATAATGTGATGCTTAAGTATTTTTATTACATTGTTTTTCTTCAGCTCTGAAATAAATTTAGATGATGCATTTTTCAATTTAAATTGGGAAAAAATTAGAACATGATCAGAATAAACGTATACAATATGACCGTTTTCCATTTCTAACAGAAAAAAATATCCTTAAACATTTGTCTGACATTTCTTGCCATTATGGACTTTTTAGTGTACTTTTCAAAGTTTACATATACTGTTACCTATACATTTAAATTTTTATTTTTAACACAATCTATTTAGCCTGTCTGAATCCAATCTCTGACCATGTTGTACTATTGTAATACATTGTGGCTGTTGTTTCCTGACAGAGGGAGTATATATTTTTAGCTCTGATTAATATGGGAGAATGAGAATTTAAGAAATTATAATCCCCATCTTTTCTGAAATATGTATTACTTCTTATTACAGGACTTGTATCACTTAGTGGTAAAACTGTATATTTATTTGAATGGCACACTTATAAACTTTCTTAAGGAAAGCAGAAAAAAAAAGTGCAGATAAAATAAAATGTAGTATAGCTTCAGAGATACAAAAGCTTTAAATGCCACTTCAGGGCTTTTTTTGCAGACATATTTTAAGAAAGATCAAGTTGCTGATTTGATTGTGTTGTTGCTGCAAGGGTGATGAGCTGAGATTCTTTATAGGTTTTTATAATGTGATGGATTTTTTGTAAAAGTTGTAAGCCACCAGACTCATTTGTGTGTGAGTTGAGCAGCTATATTTGTTTGTTTAATAAATAAAAAGACACGTAACACATTCAGTTAATATTACATATCTAATTAATCTGGTTTAAAAAATAATGCTGATTTACCATTGTGCTATTTGTGGTCTATATTCAGTGTCATAAGAACAGACCTTATTCATGCAATATGGATTTTTTAATGTTCTGATATTCCCCTCCAATATAAAGTATATGCACTATATAGGAGCAAATAGCTGAATATATAGAGGAGAAGGCAATCTTTCAGACATGATATCTCTAAGCAGTTTAAACACTATAGTAATTTAAACACTTTATAGTTTTAACATTCTGCTAACTTGGTAAGTGGGTATACCTGAAGATCTTTATACACGTTCAAAAATTAAGGTTCCTCCCTTTTCTTGAACCAATGAAAAGCAATATGAAGGGACTCTTTCAATTAATGTCATTCCTATCTGTGTTTGTTTTCCCCTCTTTATTTTAGATACCATTGTATGGTTATGGAGGAAAAAGCAACGTGAGATTAGAAGATGTTAAAAAACACGCTAACAAATATATATTAGAATTGCCTGATTTAGCACCTGGTAAAACAAGTCATACTACTTTCTCTGTGCAAAATACGGGCCGCCGGGCTGCCTATGTAAAAGCATTGTGTTTTAAAAACATTTATGAAAAAAGTATCATAGATCCAAATACAATAAGAATCCTTCCAGAAAAGTTCATCCTTAAAGAAGGTTCAAAGCAGGTAAACATTTAAAGCAAACCATGTACAGTAATTGCTTGAATAAATATGACCTTTGTAAATTCTTAGATATTTTAAGATATGAATTTAATTATAATTTTGTTTTAATGAACTCAATCTGTATAGTCTGGAGGACAGAAGGAAAAGGGGGGACATGATCGAAACATTTAAATATACTAAAGGGTTAAATAAGGTCCAGGAGGGAAGTGTTTTTAATAGGAAAGTATACACAAGAACAAGGGGACACAATCTGAAGTTAGTTGGGGGAAAGATCAAGAGCAACATGAGAAAATATTATTTTACTGAAAGAGTAGTAGATCCTTGGAACAAACTTCCAGCAGACGTGGTAGATAAATCCACAGTAACTGAATTTAAACATGCCTGGGATAAACATATATCCATCCTAAGATAAAATACAGAAAATAGTATAAGGGCAGACTCGATGGGCCATGAGGTCTTTTTCTGCCGTCAGACTTCTATGTTTCTATGTTTTGTATCCATACATATTTTTAATGAAATGTAGTGCTTAGAGAAATATTTGAAATTTAATACAATAACTATCTTTCTCAGAGAATTGCAGTTACATATATTCCCTCTGAAGAAATCAAGAATTTATCAGTGTTGTCTACAATTTGCTTGTTTTATGGTGATGAAATTTTGAGACAACAATGTTACAGGTGAGATCTGTTTTTTGAAAGCCAAAGTAGCTTTAAAAACTCATAGCTATTCCCTTAACAATCATTCTGTTCACAGTCTAAGATAATTGATTCAAAAGAAGGGAGTAAATTCAAATATCAGGAAATTAATTCCATATACTGAAATAATTTGCATTTATGCAGTTTTTAATCTATATTATATAAGATTTAATAGTTCAATGTACTAGATTTAGAGGACTTTTAATGTTGCCTTTCAATTTCTTCATTTTTTCTTTATGGTACTAAGAATCCCAATCAAATGCCAATAGTACAATGTCAATTATACTATTCACATCAAAGGGCAATTTAACAAGGACAAGGTAGATTTTTAAAGTATTAATTAATGTAAGAGTTATGAGATTTGTCTTGACAGTGCTGATAATTGTTGAACAGTGAATTACAGCATCCCAAATACATTCTTCCAGAGGTGGGCTGCTGCCGGAACAGCTAATTATGCGCAGCACAGCAGCTCTGGAACACGAGTGCGGGATCGAGTGCAATTATGCTTTCTGCACCTGTGCAGATAGCAAAATTATGCACAGGTACGCGCATATGGGCCCGTTCAGCAAGGTTTTTTGCTTCCCCACTCATGCGTCCCTGTGCGCAATTTCCATGTCTTTGCAATTTTAATCTGAAACTGTTTTATACTGCAGATGGCTGCAGTGGAAAGCCTCTGATTCCAGTTGTATATGTCCCACCTGCATTTTTCAGAACTGTATTTGATAATATGAAAGATTCATGCATATTGGAGGCCTGTCAGATCATGATTTTAAAAATTGTATTTTATTGGCAGGTTATGATTATGAATCTCTTTAACAAACCAAAAAGAATATTAACTTCAGAAAAACCCATCTTTATGGGTTTATTAGTTATAGTCTCTAAAATCTTTACTTCCTGAATCCCATCATCATGCAGAGGACTCAGAATAGATTGATCTCTTCAGGAACCACTACAAATTGAAATTATAAAGCAAATAATTGTCAGTAATATTCTTGGGTTTGCCATGAATGTTTAAAATATTGGATAATCTTTTTTTCCGTGTAGAATCAAAATTACATTGATTTTAAATTTCATCCATTGTTATATTTTGTTTATATATATGACAAGGAGTAGCTCAGCTATATCTTGTTAGTACTCTTGGATATGCTGTTTTAAACCAGTACAATTGGAACCACTATTTTTATAGAGTATCTTTGTTTTATCAACTACTTCATGAAACTAATGTTATCTTTAAAATTATATTCAAATTTTCTACTTAGAACGATGCATCATAAACCTGAACAATTGCAAAAAATACTTTCTCCTGATAATCCGGTAGTAAATATTAAATTTGATGAAGAATTTCTCGGAGAAGAGCTAGTAAAAGAAGGTATTCTGAAATTCTATGTAACTTATATTATATGCATACACTTAAAATGTATTGCTTTCTTTGCGTTCCTCTCTCACTTTGTAAATACCATTGTATTATAAAACTGATGCAGAGATCAGATTCTACTGACATTGATTCTACTTCTACTTCCTCCAAGTTGATTATATTCTTCTCACTCCCTCTTGTCACGATTCTGTAGGCACCAGCTATGATTCCCATTCATTGGACTTTTGACACACTCTACATATCCTTGGCATTTGATTGAATGAATTGTCTATCAGACATTTTTACTAATTTGTTTCCCCCCCCACCTATTTCTAAAATTAATTTCCGACCTTAGCCAAAAGTTTTTTCTTATATTATAGTTCCTAGGTAGCACTAAGTAGCTTATTCTACATATCGTGCAGAATGCAGCTGCGAGAGCAATCATGGGCTTTCCCAAAAATGCCCATGTAACACCAACACTCCGCAGTCTGCATTGGTTGCCGATCAATTTCCGGTCACAATTCAAAGTGTTGGTCATCACCTATAAAGCCCTTCATGGCACTGGACCAGGGTATCTACGAGACTGTCTTCTGCTGCACGAATCCCAGCGACTGGTTAGGTCCCACAGAATGGGCCTTCTCCGGGTCCCGTCAACAAAACAATGTCGTTTGGCGGGCCCCAGGGGAAGAGCCTTCTCTGTGGCGGCCCCGGCCCCCTGGAACCAACTCCCCCCGGAGATTAGAATTGCCCCCACCCTCCTCGCCTTTCGTAAGCTCCTTAAAACCTACCTCTGCCGTCAGGCATGGGGGAACTGAAATATTCTTTCCCCCTAGGCCTTTACAATTTATGCATGGTATGTTTGTTTGTATGTATGTTTGGTTTTATAAATAAGGGTTTTTTAATTGTTTTAGTATTATTTTTAGTATTGGATTTACATGATGTTTTGTACTATTGTTGTTAGCCGCCCCAAGTCTACGGAGAGGGGCGGCATACAAATCCAATAAATAAATAAATAAATAAATAAATAAAGTATGGTGAAACTATAAAGATTATTAATGGGTTGCAAAACTATAATATTGGAATGGTTGAGCTTTTCTTTGATTAATTCAATTTGCCTTAATTATTTTCTAGTATATGACCTTCCGCAACATTTAAACGATCTCCAGTATTTTTTGACAAACATGCGAAAGATTACACTCTCTGTTGTTAATGATTCTGCTAGCACCATATCTGATAGTAGGCCATCTTCAGTACATCAAGTGGCATTGGAGAGGTAATGACTTATTTATTTTTTAAAAAGAATGCATTAAATTGCTCATGAAATAAAATTTAAATCTTTAAATTGTTAATGATCAGTTCGTCATTAAATAAGGGAATTACATATAAAATAAAAATAGATCTTAGTGGCCAATTAACATGCACCAGTAAATTTTAACACTGTATCTGAATGAAATCTATTTTTAACTTATGTATTTCCGATACCTTTTTCCTTTGTTCTATTTTGTTTAGAACCAAATTATAAAGTTTAGAAAATGTAACCCAAGAATAAAGAATAAAATTACTTTCACATGATACTGTATCAGTGATGGCGAACCTATTTTTGCTCAAGTGCCAAAAAACCCACAATGCAATGCCCTCCCCCCAAACAAATGGGTGCACACACTCACCACATTGCCGCTCCCCCGCGTATGCACACAGGTCTCACTGAAGCCTCTGGACTTCTGGTAGGCCCATTGGGCCAATTTTCACCCTCCCCAGGCTTCAGGAAAAAAAGCTTCCTGAAGCCTGGGGAGGGTGAGAAGTGGCCCAACAGGCCTATCAGAACTTCATCTCTGAACTTTCGGTAGACACGTTGAGTCCGTTTTTCACCGTCCACAGGCTTAGAAGGATTTCCTGAAGCCTGGGTAGGGGAGAAATGGCCTCCCCCCACCCTCCAGAAGGCTGAAAATCAAGCTGGAACTAACAGGGCAACGTTTCGTGTGCCCTCAGGTATGGCTCCGTGTGCCACAAGTAGCATGCATGCCATAGGTTCGCCATCCCGGCACTATATGGATATGGTTCTAAATTCCCATTCTTTCTCGGGAATTCCAGGGAAACAACAGATTATGGTTCTAGAACTGTTTTGAAAAAATTCACCTAGGAGCTGGAAAACGTCAATGTTTCTTGGTTTCTCCTTTGGAAATGTGAAATTTAAAGGGGGTGAGGAAAGGAAGCATACGGAGTTTCAAGGAAGGGGAGGACGTGTCTTTTTTTCTTTGACATTTATGTGGCTGTCTAAAGCAAATAATTCTGGATGGCTCACTATATACAATGTTAATGAAAAAAAATCTAAATACAAACAGACAAAATAAATACACATAAAAAAGGCAAGGCACTTTAGCCTCCATTACAAGCTTGTTGATATTGGCTCTGTTACATTTAGCCCTAAATATTTTCCAGAGCCCTAGGCTTATGACCCTAGTGGAGCTTGCCTATGATTGTCATATGTTGTAACAGTCTCAAAACTTGGTGATTGTCTTTCATTTTCATTTCCCCCTCTTTATTCGCCTAATATCTAGTGATTAACTGATTTTTAACTATTTAAAGACCTGGTTTTCCTGAGAAATCTGCTATGACTCTGGATGTACTACCCGTTAAAGGACCTCATGGCGTCGCCCTGTCTTCAAAAAATTATGGCTTAAATGAAGATACCCTTGCTTTTCATGAAACTTGGACTCTTCAACCAGAATTCCTGATTCTCACAGCTCCTTTTCAAAGTGAGTAATTTAACAGGTTTTAACACTTAATAAAAATATTGTTGTGACCTTTCCCCTGTTAATTTAGTCTTTATTTTTATATGTAAGTTATTAATTATTATTAATCATACAATATAATGGGACCTTGGAATATGATAATTTTCCATCTTGAATAATTGGTTACCAATTCAGAAAAAAAGGGATATCATTTTTTGGGCAAATTTACAAGTTTTTTTAAGTTAACAGTAAGTATAAAAAATATTTATAATTCAAATGTTTGTAGAAGATATGAAAACTCATGCAATTCTTATTTCAAAAGGTGGTGCAACAGTTACTAAATATACACAAATAACAAATAACTCAAACCGAACATTGAAATTTGAATTATCATGGCCTGCTCATTGTCTTACTGTAACTCCTCAACATGGAAATATTGAGCCAGGGTAGGTACTTCCATTGTTTTTGAATATTTAATGAAAACAGACAGATAATGACTTTTGATTCTGTATTCATTTGCCTAAAAGTGTCATTGAATTTGGAATATATGCATAGAATCATACTGCGAGTCTAATGAATTTCATTTTGTTATAAGAGTTTTTATATGGCCAATACTGTGGCTCCTAATGCCATTTGACTGTAATTCTGGAAGAATTACAAACAATCTGTAAGAAGTAAATTAATTGTTTAATTAACCTTAATAAGATAATTCTAATTGCATTTTAATTACAAATTTTGTTTTTGTCCTATTCCTCCAATTTTGAGGTATAGTTCCTAACACTCAAGAGAATCAAACTGCTGTAGAAAGAATGTTTTTTTTTGTGTCTTAGAGAATGTGGCAACATCATCTGAAAGCAGTAGAATCCATTACAAACTGACATTAAAAAGTTGATAACCTTTCTGCTGTTCATATGTCTCTTGCGTATATACAGTATATAGTTAAAATTTTCCATGCTGCAGGTTATGTGAACACAATTTATGGATATTTTGATCTATTTTTATATACTATAAAATAAATCTGTAGTATTCTAGTGATTTATGGATGTTTTGCTAAATGATCAATCCATCAGTATATGAAGTTTTTCATTATTCCTTAACCACAGTGAAGTTTATGAATCTTCTATACAAATCTCCAAGTATTATAGTTTATTGCATCAAATTTTCTCATTTCACTAAAGTTCATATTAAATTCATTTTATAGGAGCACTATTTCAATTAATGTGAGTCCAAATCCGTCACTTGCAGATAATAAATCAATACTTCCATGGAATGGTCTTATATACATACTTTGTGATGGTGGACAAAAAGTAAGTGCTTCAAAAATGTGCCAAAGTTCTAAAACAAAGCATTACTCATGATGTCACACCCTAGTTTTAATATTGTAAGCATATTTTCTGAAAAATATGGGAAGTAACTGCAAAAGAAATGGCAATGAAATAACAAATATGAATATTTGAACTCTGTTTGGAAGGCTAGTCCTAGAGCTTTGTACCTGTTAGTGGAAAAAATCAATACATACGTACTCAGGTACTTTTGATTTATTCCAACATGAGAATTATTGATTATCAAACCCCATCAGTCTCATCAGTTTAGTGAACTTTATTCCAATGAATGTGGCGACATTATAGGAATAACAATGATAAAATATGAAAGATGGTGAGCATGTTTCGCAAATTTGAAATACATTGAGACTATTCTAAATACAGTGGAATCTCTACCTAAGAACGCGTCCACTTAAGAACTTTTCTAGATAAGAACTGGGTGTTCAAGATTTTTTTGCCTCTTCTTATTTTCTATTTAAGAACCCAAGCCCGGAAAAATTTCCCAGGAAATTTGAGAGTGGCATGAAGGCCCGGTCAGTTTCCTGCCATTCCCCCTTTAATCCCAGCCATCTCGGGCTTTTCTGGACTGCCAGAGGAGCCTTACGGTGGTGCTTAAGGAGGCTTTTGCAGTTCAGAGCGAATGAAGCATTTTCCTTTGTCTGGGCGCTTGGAGAGAGAATGAACCTCTGCCAGCTCCCAGAGAATAGAAACTCCCTTCGCTCGGGGCAGCCGAGGAGTCACCACAGCGAAGGAAAGGCGCCGGCTACAAAGCGAGTGAGCAAGAGGAGAGGAGAGGGGAGTCCTTCAGCATGGGAAGGAAGAGGCAGCAAGTAGCAGCAGAAGCAGCCAGTGTATGGGAGGCAGCCTCACGCCGGGGTGTATTGGAGGTGCGTGCTCCTCCTCGCCGCCTGAGTCCCTCTTTTTTAAGTCTTAAAGTTTTGGATTTTTTTTTATTCTCCTCACCTCACCTTCTTCCTTCAGCAGTGACTCTCTTTCTCCTTTTCTTCCTCCTCCTCCTCCCACCCAAATTCCAAGCTTTTATTTCTTTCCTAATGGGTTTGCATGCATTATTTGCTTTTACATTGATTCCTATGGGAAAAATTGCTTCTTCTTAAGAACATTTCTACTTAAGAACCTGGTCACGGAATGAATTAAGTTCTTAAGTAGAGGTACCACTGTACTTTATTTATTTATTTATTTACTTACTGGATTTGTATGCTGCCCCTCTCCGTTGACTCAGGGTGGCTCACAACAAACATAGAATACATAATAAAACAATTTGATCCACTTAATAACAGTTAAAAAACTTAAAAACATCCTAAAAACTTAACAACATTCAATTATCATTCACTCAAACAATAGATCATTCTAAATACATTCGGTTGTGGGGGGGAGATCTAATGGCCTTAGGCCTGGCGGGAAAGATGAGTTTTCAAACCTTTTCAGAAAGCAAGGAGGGTGGGGATTACATAACCACCACCACCTTTTTTTCTGACTGTAATACATGAGAATGGTGTGATTGTGCAGTACCGATTGTTTTTAATATTTATTGGTTTTAAATTTAGCTTTTTATCTAATATTGGATTTGTATTCTGTATATTGTATTATTGTTGTTGTGAGCCGCCCTGAGTCTTCGGAGAGGGGCGGCATACAAATCAATCAATCAATCAAACAAACAAACAAACAAACAAACAAATAAAATAATACAGTACATGCAAATTTAAACAAAAATCTTCATCGGTATCAACAAGGCATGCTCTTCATATTAATAATCTTTGTTCTACATTGCCTCTCTATATTTAAAATATTAATTGATTGCCTGACAAATAGGGTATTGTCTCCAATGATATATAAGACAAAGGGTATCATTCACATTTTAATTAAGCTAATAAAAACTGGAATCAAACTTTTATTATTTACAAGTTGTTCTTGCTTAGTGACTGCTTTCCTTACTGACCATTTTAAGTTACAATGGTGTAAAATAGCTTTGTGACCAAACCTTGCATTTATTACACTTGCAATATCCTGTGGTCATGTAAACACCATTCACACTTCATAACCAGCATACATATACAACCATCATGACAACTCTTGTAATAATAGCAGTGTAGCTGAATCATTCTGATTATGCAAAAATTTTAGATTTTTTAAAATTCACTTGCTCATTTGAAACCAATGAATCAAGTCCATTTGGTCAAGTATAATTGTTGGAAAGATTGTTGATTAAGTTCTATTGGTACAATTAAGAACCTATAACTTTAAGGGGAAAACAATATCAATAGATTCATTAATAGGAGAAATTATTCAGTAATCTCATACTTTTAATAATTCTTAATTTTAAAAATAGAACAAAACCATACAATCATTAATATTTTTTAAAGAAACATTTTCAATAGCATCTAAATCAAGATATCTTACTTTGCCCTCCTGAACTTGTAAGAAGGCTCTAAAAATGATGTTGCAAATGTCACTGCTGTCCAACAAATACTTTAAAAAGATTTAATTCATACTTTCTATTAAACTATTGATATGATTGCTTATTAGCTAGTTACATTTATTATTTTCACATTGCAGTATAGAATAGAATAGAATAGAATTTTTATTGGCCAAGTGTGATTGGACACACAAGGAATTTGTCTTGGTGCATATGCTATCAGCGTACATAAAATAAAATATACATTTGTCAAGAATCATGTGGTACAACACTTAATGATTGTCATAGGGGGCCAAATAAGCAATGAAGAAGCAATATTAATAAAATATTAGGATATATAAGCAACAAGTTACAGTCATACAGTCAACATGGGAGGAAATGGGTGAAAGGAATGATGAGAAAAACTAGTAGAATAGAAGTGCAGATTTAGTAGAAAGTCTGACAGTGTTGAGGGAATTATTTGTTTAGTAGAGTGATGGCGTTCGGAAAAAAAACTCTTCTTGTGTCTTGTGTAGTAATTAATTTCCTAATATGTTAGGGTATGTGTCTTAGATAGCAGTTCTAAATATGCTAACTCGGGACAAATATAGAAAAAGCTATGAATTTTACGTCTTTCTATTATTTATAGCTTGTTAAGGTTCAAATTCGGGAAAATATCAATGAGGAGTCATCTAAAAAGTGCTCGCCAACTACTAAAACGGGTGCTCATCAACAGCAGTCTGAACTAGCTGTTGGTCACATACAGCCATGCCAGAAAAAACAGCTCACTAACCTTGAAATAAAAAATCGGACCATATTTTTTCCTGAGACAAAATCTGGTGAACACTCAGGTAAATTCTAACTTAGATATATTGGTATCCTTGGGGCACTTGTTTTTAGTGCTAAAAGAGAGAGAGAGAGACAGACAGGCAGACACAGAGGGAATAAAAACAAAAAATAAGCTCAATTTCTCACATTGCAGAATCTTTTCACTGTCTTTGCTGTCTCTTTTTTATAGAGATGTAGAAAGCAGGCCCAGAATCATGCAGGCCTGAGGTTCTTGCCATCCCTCAAGGCAGGATGCAGGATGACTCAAAAGGCAGAGATAGGAGGGAAGTGTGGGGAGATAGTTGAAAACAGTCCCTTAGCCTGCTAAACTTCAGGGCTGGGAAGAAGAACCAAACCTGGAATGGCTTGGCTTGGGATGGGATTAATTGTCACTTAATGACCTGCAATTCTTAATAACCACAATGAATGCTGGGATTACCATTATAAGTCATTGTGGTCATGTGATTTCTCACTTTATGACTGTACCAACTTATCAGTGGAAATTCCAATCCAATTGTGATCATAAATTGAGGACTAGCATGAACTTCTGTGGACTTTTCAAATTCAGCCTTCAGAAAATGCTGGAGTGAGAAGAGAATATTTCTATCACATTAGTCTTCTGTAGGAAAGCAACAATACTATAGTTACAACTTATTATCACTCCTGACCAAATAAAGAGCTTAGATTTTCAACAAACTGCTTGTTTCTGTGGACTGCTGAGAAATATACCACTAACATTTTACTGTTTGGCCATTTTATTTTACAGAAAAATACTTAGAGATTGAAAATAATGGAGATGAAAATTTGAAATGGTTTTTGACTTCATTTGCACCACCGTATGTCAAGGTTAGTTTTAAAAAATCTAATTTTCAAAGATTGGAACAAGAAAATTTTCTAGAAGAAAAATTTCCACATAAATTCTTGTAAATAAATAATCTGTTCACTTAAGCAATTTGTTTGGTGTTTTTATCGGTCTTTGCAGCCATTCTCTGCAACTACTTATTAAACATGGTTTATTCAAAGCATCATGTAGGTTAACATGCTTTTCATTCTTCACTTACAAAACTAGTTAACCAGTATATACGAACTACTGTAGTTATAGTTATTCCTAACTGACATACTGCTGATGTAAAAGTTTGAATCAAATCAGAAATGAAATAATTTGTATTAAATATTATATTTCATATTATTGCAGAAAGCAATTTCATATTTCATTCAATAATTTTGATTGCTTTAATATGCTTGATTGCTTTTCTTACCTACGAGAAAAAATTGATAAATATCATATGTGGAAATCGGTGATATCATCAGAAGAGCAGGTGTGGCTGGAATGTTTTGTTAAGCTCTGTTTAATAAAAACCTGGTTTTTATTTTAAGAAAACACTTCAGAATTCACTAGATAGCCCACGACCTACTGTGTCATTGTTTTAGAGATATTTTATTAACTGATAAGCAGATTGGCCATGGGTGGACAAAAAGCATTGGCAGAAGGAGTAAGTTCTGACTTCCAGGTAGTATCCCCCTTGATTTTGCTTGTGGGAAGCTGGCAGGGACTGTCGGAAACCACATCACAGGACTGTGGTGGTCTGGTGCAGCTGCACAGCTACTACAGTATTTTGCCAAAACAATTCTTGAGATTTCATTCCTATGGGAGTAGTGGGTCCTGGATTTTGGATGCATTCTTTAAAATAGCTCATTTGAGGTACGTGTACTTTGATTAAAAAATTGTCACCCTATGACTGTTTCACCCTATTGAAGGTTAAAAACAGACAAACATAATTTTAATGCTTTTGAAAATATGTCAATTAAGGGCACTATGTATCAGGTTTAATATCACCAGCCTTAGTTTGTTCACATATATTGTTATCTGAAATTCATTTGTTGAATCA
Source organism: Erythrolamprus reginae (assembly GCF_031021105.1). Classification (NCBI taxonomy): domain Eukaryota; kingdom Metazoa; phylum Chordata; class Lepidosauria; order Squamata; family Dipsadidae; genus Erythrolamprus; species Erythrolamprus reginae. Next base: position 195,946,811 of record NC_091952.1, on the reverse strand, counting down.
AGAAATGATAGATGTACTTTTAGTGAAAACGTAAAATAATTTTAAGTGTTTCATAATAATAGAATCGATAACAAAAGAAACAATTTTTATATAATGGTTACACTATGAACACAATACTGTATTTTTTGGAGTATAAGACACACCATTTTATTCCCTAAAAGTGGGTGAAAATTTAAGTGAATCCTATAGACCAAATATGGGTGTTTTTGGCCTCCCGAACCTTCCGCATGTCATGTTTTTGCCTTCCCAAGCCTCTAGAAGCACTTTGCGATGCTCTGCATGGCCCATTTTCACCAAACACGTGCCCAATTTTGGCCTGTACAGTGCTCCTGGGGGCTGGGGAGGGCAAAAAAGCAATGCATAGACAGCTTGGAAGCCCAAAACGGACCTGTTTTCCCCAAAAATGGACCATGCAAACCACTGCAGAGTGCTTCTGGGGGCCAGGGAGGGGGAAAACGGGATGCACGGACACAGAAAACTATTTTTTTTCTTGGTTTCTTCCTGTAAATTTATAATACGAAAAATACCGTCTATTATTGAAATTCATTATCTCTAATCAATCAAAAGTAATGTAATTAAAGTTTATTTAAACACTGCTTTATTTAACTAATAGTTTTGATTAATAATTGTTTAATTTTAGGATTTTGATGAAAGTGGAGATGTTTACAGAGCTACATATGCTGCTTTCCAATGTTCCTATCTTTCAGGTACTCTTGAAATTTGTGGAAAAGAAAAAGTAAGTCATTATTTGATCATGTTCTTAGTAATGCATTGTATTTTTATTGTCTTTAAAGGAAGAGGAGATGCCCCAAACTCATAGGTTATAATTGATAAAAGTGTTCCTCAAGACAGGTTGTTGTAGAAATGTCTATTTTGAAAATAAATCATGCATATCAGTAAGATTTTATTGTTAGTCCTAAATATATGAACTTGTCAGCTCAGGTTCAAGTGCCGCAGGAAGAGGTGAGCTCCTGTTACTTCCTTGGCTAAGAAATGGACATGAGCTCAGACTCCTAATGTCAGAAACAACTGGGCAAGGGAAACCTTTATCTTTATACGAAAGCATTGTTCTTTGAGTACATTGCACAAAATGAATTCTTTTTGTTGGAATAATTTCCAATTATTCTGAAATAGTTGCTCTTCCATTATCTTTACCCTTTATGCATTCAGGAAAGATACTTTTCTTGCCTTTTACTTTCACATTCTGTGTGAATGATGTTACCAGGGGCTATAGAGAGCCTAACTTTGAAGGCCAAAGTGTGATTAGGTACAAAGTGGAATTAAGATTAGTACAAACCTTAAACAACTATGTCCTTAAGTTGACATGATTAAGCTCTGCAGCTGATGTGGAAAGCCTGGACAAGATGTGCTTAGTTTAAGGTGTTTCCAATAAATGCTCTTTCCCTTAAGGGTCATCTGCCATTCATTATTAGCAACATTAATTTTAACTTTGTTACCTTTACCATACATGGTGGCAATTCTGCAATTCTGGCAGTTGAGCAGAAAAAAATGGTGAAATACATGGCTAAGATACAAGATTTTTTTGTTTGTTTATTTTCAAAAGTTTATCAAAAGTTCATTTTCATTCAATTGTTTTCAGAGGATAGCGATATTCTAAAATCCTTGGAAAAATTATGTTCCTTTTTTTCCCATGGCATATTTTTTTTTCTTGATTTAAACAGTGAAGAGTGTTTTCTACACAAATTTATAAGGAAGGAAGAGGAAGAAGTCAGAGGCATAAGAAAATGCAGTAGGACAGTTCCTTCTGGGAAATTAGGCTGTTGCTATCTCTATTGTCTGAAATTAGTTTCATCTTTCTGCCGCCATCCCAACCTAACCATTTCTGTGTATTTTTAATAATGACCACTAGGTGATAGTAAAGAACAACATATGTAGCTTTTATACTCCCAAATGAGTAAAAAGTTAATAAACAAAGTACACAGACAGGGGGGGGGGGGCAGCCCAGATTGAAGTCCACCCTCAGCCACAGAAAGTTACTGAGAAATCCATTGTCTCTCGGCCCAGACAACCTTATAGGGTTGTTGTCAGGAAGAATGAAGGAAATGTTAATTTCCTCTGAGTTCCTAAAAAGGAAAGGCAAGATAAACTCTTATTTATTTATTTATTATTTATTAATTAATTAATTTATTTATTAGATTTGTATGCCGCCCTTCTCCGGAGACTCGGGGCGGCTAACAATAATAATAAAACAGCATATAACAAATCTAATATTTAAAATAACGTATTAAAAAACAAACATACATACAAACATACCATGCATAAATTGTTTAGGCCTGGGGGGAAGGAATATCTCAATTCCCCCATGCCTGATGACAGAGGTGGGTTTTAAGGTACTTGCGAAAGGCGAGGAGGGTGGGGGCAATTCTGATCTCTGGGGGGAGCTGGTTCCAGAGGGTCGGGGCCGCCAAAGAGAAAGCTCTTCCCCTGGGTCCCACCAGACGACATTGTTTAGTTGAAGGGACCCGGAGAAGGGCAACTCTGTGGGACCTAACTGGTTGCTGGGATTCGTGCGGCAGAAGGTGGTCCCGGAGGTATTCTGGTCCAGTGCCATGAAGGGCTTTATAGGTCATAACCAACACTTTGAATTGTGACCGGAAACTGATCGTCAACCAATGCAGACTGCGGAGTGTTGGTGTGACATGGGCATACTTAGGGAAGCCCATGAATGCTCTCGCAGCTACATTCTGCACGATCTGAAGTTTCGAACACTTTTCAAAGGTAGCCCCATGTAGAGCGTTACAGTAGTCAAGCCTTGAGGTGATGAGGGCATGAGTGACTGAGCAGTGACTCCTGGTCCAAGTGGGGCCACAACTGGTGCACCAGGCAAACCTGGGCAAACGCCCCCCTTGCCACAGCTGAAATATGTTTCTCTAATGTGAGCTGTGGATCAAGGAGCACGCTCAAGTTGCGGACCCTCTCTGAGGAGGTCAATAATTGCTTCAGTGTTGTCACATGAAAAGATATACTTAAATATTTACAAAATGTGAGCGGTATACTCACTTCTGTGACATACTGTATTTAAACTGAGTCCTTCGGGCAGCATAGAAGTCGAAATAAATTTATTTATTTATTGGACTTATATGCTGCCCCTCTCCGTGGACTCATGGTCAGTATATGCCTCCTGACCTTTGAGCCCTAGCATACCGTAGCATGTCTACTAAACTCACACAGTTGCAGCTATGTCAGCAAACTGCTTAAACAAATTAGTCTGGAGTGTCGGCAGAGCAGAGGAACACTTCTAGTAAGGACTGTGTTCTCCATATATATGTGAGATGTACATTGCCTGCTGATCTTATTGTATGATGGAAAAGAGAATAGCAATACTACACTAAAGACCATAATATTTTCTGTAAATATTATTAGCACCTATCACTATCGCTGTGCAAGCTTCATTGCCTGCCTATTGGCTTCCACAGGGAGTCAAGGTGCTGGTTATTACCTTTAAAGCTCTTTTATGGCATAAGACTTGGTTACTGAGGTTTCTGCTTACCCAGTATGTTTGGACCAAGTTCATGAATTCCAGATCCCTTCATTAAATGTTGTCATTTTATCAGACCTATTCAGTGTACCTCCCACCCTCTGGAATAACCCCCAGAGATATAGACAGTATGTTGTCTTCTGAGGGTCCAAAAAGCCTTTAAAACCTGGCTTGGTCTCAGGCCTGGGATTAATAAATTGTTGGGGAGGGTGCAGATGTGGTTGCTTTTTATGGTTAGTCTAGACTGCCTTGCTTCATTTTCTTTGTTTTTAATTGCTTTAATTATTGATTATGTTTTCTTACCGCACCCTTAGTTCATTTCAGTGTGTTTTTAAAAATAAAATCATGTCATCATGTTAAAATATAGTTCATTATATTAATTCAATTAAGTTTGGTCAAATAGTCATACATTCATTATTTTTTAATTTCTTGATAGATTATAGTGTTGTTTCTACCTAGAGACAAAGGGCACTATTCTCAGTTTTGGGATCTTGAGTGTCACCCATTGCATGAGCCTCATTTGACAGATAAATATAGACTTCAGTTTTGTGGAATGGTAAGAATATGAATGATGTAGTTATTTTTGTTTGAACTAGTCATAATTATAACATTCCTTTTACATTGAATGGAAGAAGAAAAAAACCCCATCCCATGGTAAACAATTTGTGTGTTTATGTCTAACTGCTTTCTGACTGAAGCCTTAAAATGAACCATTTAAATAGAATATTTTTGCGAAATCTTATGTTATATACTTCGTAAAATACCAGCATTTGATAAAATACTAGCATTTATCTCTTACATCCTTCCTTACACTCTAGCAAGTACCTATAATGATACTAACCTTATTATGAAAGTATCAGCTTTAAGTAATAGTTCTGATTTACTTAATTTCTGTAGATTAAAATTAGTTTGTTGATTCGGTTTCGGCATAATTTATGGGTAAAAATCATAGTACTTCTCTAATTATGTTTTGCAATTTATATATTGTAACAGAGTACCCTAAGCAATAAACAGTTAAAAAACAAAGTGTCTACATCATCATTGGTAAAAATCAATATTCGAGATGTATCACAAAGAAGAGAATACCTCAGTATATTTGATGACAATATATGGTATGTAAGTTGGATGATTTATAAAATACATTTCTGCATATTCATTCTTTCTAAGGAAAGTAAATTCTCTTTGTTTTTGTTTTTCACCATCACATAAATATCCATACGTAAGTCATATCAAAATATACATACCGTGTTTCCCTGAAAATAAGATCCTATCTTATATTTTTGAACCTTGAAATAAGTGCTTGGCCTTATTGCCATGCACTCAAAAACCAATTGGGCTTATTATCGGGATGTCTTATTTTGGGGAAACAGTATACTTGTCTATCCAATAAACTATAAATAAGCATCCTAATTTTGTACCCTTTGTACTTTTATCATCAGTCTGTTTTTCCCCAATTTTTCATAATGCTCCCCTTCCTCTATCTCCCTCTCTTCCCTCTACCTTTCCCTCCCCCTTCTGTCCCTCTTTCTCTCCCCCACCCTCCTAGACTTCCGGAAGGCCTTAAAAACATGGTTTTGCTGACAGGCCTGGGGCCGTTGAGCTATAGTATTCTGTTCCAGCCTAGAAATTGGATGATTGTGGGGTTATAATTGTAGCATATTGTTTTATTTATGTACACTGCCCAGTGTCCATCAGGAGTTGGGCGGCTTATAAATCTAATAAAATAAAGAAAAGAAAAGAAAAGAAAGAAAGAACTAGTCATCCCAAACTGATTATTTTCCCCAGTGAATAAATTTACCCGAACATAGAACAATTTTCTTATCAGAGACAATAATATTTTACATTCAGAATCCTTGACAAACACAAGATTCAAAACTATGACGTAGTCTACATATAAATACTCTTTATTCAATTAAACATGGGGGGAGGATGCAGTTTTATTTTGTGAGCATGAAAATTAATTCAGATGTTTCCTAAGACTAAAACAGTGACATTAATTGGTCATATAAAAAACATTTTGTAGCTTTAAGTAACTTCCCAATTACAAATACCAATTAAAACAGAATTATTTTTAGTAGCATTTTTTTCTTTTTTTTAAACCAGGAAAGGTGTATATGCTCAAGAAGATGTCTATACATTTCCTCCAACTAAGGTTGGTGAATCATCTACATTGAAAATCAGCATGAAGAATTATTCTATGTCTTCCTGCCAGGTATATTGACTTCCAAGTTTTGTTTAAAGTTATATTTGGTAAATCTTCACACTAACATGCCTAACACTTAATATAGTAATAATTATTAAAATCAGAAATCACATTAAATGAAAATACTAATATTGAACTATGTATCATAACTTGTAGCCCAAGCTTAGCTGTTATATTTTTTTTCTTCCTGGACCCTGCATATGGCTGTTTTAATTGAAATTTATGTCTCATGAGAGATTATATACTTGCTGGGTAATAAATCAAATAACTCAAATATTTTAAACAATTATTAAATTACAGCTCAACTTTAGAAGCCCTGGAGAGCCTTTTTATATCAAGCATTCCCATTATAATTTGAGGTGAGTGAAAATAAAATAAAACATTTTTTTTCTTAAGACAGTAGAAGGCATACAGATATTCCTTTCTTTACGATTGGTCATTTTATGACTGTTTGAGGTTAAGATGAATATGAAACAGAATATTCATACTAACTCTCAATATCTGTCTGGGCCCATAACTGTTTTTAATGTATGAGCAGAGTAATCCTTGTTTGCAAAGGTTTATATTGAGATTAGTTGTGAATACCTACTCAGCCACACACAGATATATTAACTTGAATTAAAGTTTACTTTTAGAAATAGCATGTTCAAATAAACAATACAAAATCATACATATAATATAAGGTGACCAGACATCCTGCTTTTGGCGGGACAGTCCCACTTTTGAACAATTTGTCCTGCATCCCGCGGCGTTTATTAAAAGTCCTGATTTTTTTAAAAACGGGATGTCTAGTCATCTTTAGGCTTGTAGCAACAAGGTGCGAGGACCTGCAGGCCGCTTGGCGGGGGTGGAATGCTGAGGGGCTTCTCCTTGGAATGCAAATAAACCACACCCCTTTTAATAACCAGCCGACGGTGCCTTCCCCACCCCCTAGCTTCTCTTCCATCCCGGCTTTTGCTTTGCCCTGCGGTTTCCCTGCATTTTCATCCAGGCCGCCCTTTGCCTTTCACTTCTTGACGCTTCCTTTTGAACTGCAGGGAAACCATGGGGCAAAGCAAAAGCTGGGGTGGTAGAGAAGCACGGGGATGGGGAAGACACCGTTGACTGGGTCTTAAAATGGGTGTGGTTCATTTGCATTCCAAGAAGGAGGAGCCCCTCAGCGCTTCCCCCACCAAGCCGCCTGCCGGTTCTCGCGCTATTCATCTATCTCCCCTTCTTGGTGAGTCAGTGGAGACACCCGCCTTGCCAACCCATTGCCCTTGGACGCTGCGATGTTTGGCGGTTTGAAGACCGCAGCTGAGTTCCATTTGCGATCTCCTACCTCCCAAGCGCTCTACAAGGGAGCCGAAATGCCTGCCCAGGGTTGCAACAGAGATGCAAAGGGGTTGGGACTGAAAAGTTTCCCCGGGGAGTCTCGGTTTCTTTGTTTGTTTAGACGTTCATGGCTCTGAGGGGAAGAGGCTTTAAAGCAGAGCCCCTGTTGAAGCCTTCGCGAGTTTGGGCTCATGCCAGCATCCCCCCCCCCAAGTCATTCCCCTGCAATGGTCTCCCGCTTTGCCGTGGTTACAATCTGGTCACTTTAACATAATAGTCAGAATAACAATACAACATTACCAAGTACATTTTCTTACCAGTTGTCTTTGTGATAAACAAAGATATTAAGTTTAATTTTTTTTTAGCTGTAATATGTAACTATAATACTGTATACAGCAGTGAGTAGCCATTAACAATGAGTAGCTTAGACAAAAAGAAACAGTGGGACTCCAGAGAAATAAACGTGAACTCTAGCTCCCTCTTGTGGCAGTCTGCAACACCTTAGCAAATCAGACATAGCTCAGTTTATTCTGTATATTGCCAACCCAAGTGTTTTAGACACAGTCCTAACAGAACAGATAGGATGGTAGGTAAAACCAGGAGGTGGTACCAGCAGGAGGAGGTAAAATGAACCACATAGAACAACACAACTTATATCTGAATGAGAGACAGAGTGTTAGGATAGCCACTTACTATAATCTCTATGGTGAGGTTCATATAGCGTAATCTGGCAAGATTCTGGTGTGAACAAATAAACTGAATTTTGGCTGGATTTTTCTATGTTGTTCTTGAGCTGGGTTCAACAGTATCCCCAGCCTCAATAAATGGATACACTGCTTCCCCTAATCATGTGACTGCTTGCCGGGCAGGTCAGCTTTATGTTGGCGTGTTTTGTGGGCACTTCACTATTGTACATCTGCCAGATTCACTATATTTATTCATATCTCATCTTTATTATTTTATAATAACTCAAGGCAACGAATATCCAGTTGCCTTTCATAGCTAAGGCGGGACTTGAGCTCAGTCTCTTGTTTTCTAGTTTTTTAACCACTAAACCACAGATATCAAACTCATGTATAGTATCACCTAGCTGTAACTTGATATTTTGCAATGTTTTTACCTTTGCAGAGCTGGGGTGGGTGTGGCCTGCATGTGATGCATCTGGCCCGCAAGCCGCCACGTTGACACCCCTGCACTAGATCAAACTGGTCTAAAAATGCCAATTCAAATGAATTGATTTGCTTAATAATTACAGCATTCACTTAATGACTGTAGCATTCGCTTAACAACTATTGTGAAAAGGCCAAAAACTAATGGTCATATTATTATTAAATAACCGTCTAGTCATATGACTTACAACCACAATAACCATAATTGACCCTAATTGCAAATTGGGAATGAGAGAATATATGTAATGCCCTATGTACCTGCTGTGTGCGAATAAAATATATATTATGGTCTGTATTATAATTACAGTGTAATATTATGGAGATATTGTATACAGTATCTTGTAAATAATAATTTTACTATATGTTGGCTTGTATTATTGACTGAACAACCACACCGCCACATGTACTCTGGTTTAAATACAGCATTTCTATCATTGGGCATAGCCCAGTTATGAATGCTGACAATATACATGGAGGACCTTGTTTGCTGTAGCTTTGGCTTTCTTTAATTGCTTCCAAAATCCCAGTGGTTTTAGATTTTATTATTAGTTTCCTTTATTGTTAAATATTTAATATTAGTAATAATTTGGAATAGATTTTGCAGAAACAGAATGAAAATCATAAGAGAGATGGGTACCTGAAAAGTTTACATACTTGTAAAAAGGAAAGTCTACAAAATATATTACTGTTTTAGCCTTTTTTTATCTGCAGAAGATTCAGAGTGAGCCACAATATTCTTCCATAGATTAGTCAGTAAGAGAATCACTGTTTATAATATGGGGGTATGCAACCTGCAGATTTGGTCGCTGAAGACTGACCTACAAAGGTTTTCCTGCTGATTAATTTCATCACTTGGCTAGCATGAGCTATATTATTGATTCTGCAAATGCCATGAAATAAATTGATCCCTGTTTCATTCTGCATCCATGTACTCCTACTTAAGTCAGGGGAGGGAGGAGCACAAAGCAATAATGTACACTAGTGATGTCATTGCTTTTAAATTTTTGTAGATTAAACTTTGGAGTGAAAATACTGGTTACCTATGGCTACGGCAGCAGCAACCAATCCTTTTCCATTCATAGAGTCCCATTTTTAAAATAATTATTTCAGCCACTGAGAGCAATTGATGAATATAAATTCAATAAATAAAATAAAACATACCTGATATATAACAATATCACAGAACTGACGCATTAATAAATGGGAAAGTTTCCTGCCAAAATTTGGCAGGACAGTCTGAAAATATGTTTGATGCCACTGGTGACCCACAGATTGCCTACTGTGTATTAGGTATTACAGTTTCTTTTTAGCCTATTTGATTGCTTTATGCATCTTTACTTAGCAATAGCACTTACTCTTATATCCCACTTCACAGTGCTTTATAGCCCTCTCCAAGCAGTTTACAGAGTTAGCATATTGCCCTCAACAATCTGGGTCCTCATTTTACTGACCTCAGAAGGATGGAAGGCTGAGTCAACCTTGAACCAGTGAGGTTCGAACTCCCAGCAGTCAACAGAATTAGCCTGCAATACTACATTCTAAGCACTGAGCCACCCTGGTTCAGTTATCAGATATGTAAAATTGTCTTGAATAGTATTGATGTTTTAGAAGAAATTGTCATTGTGAACTGGGGTAGTCTTGCTTAAAAATCACTTGTTCAGTCACATATCTAAGTTGTGACAGCATTGAATGAATGGCACTTACAGCTAATCCTAAAAATTCAAGCCATTGCACCACTCCCGTGGTCATATAACTGCAATAATGGTGCTTTGTAACTAGCTCATTCTTTTGAAAGTTGCAGCCCCCTATGGTCATGTGGTTGCCATTTGTGCCTTTCCTGCTGTCTAAGCAACAAACATAATCAATGCAGAAGCCAGCAGGGAAGGTCACAAGTTACTCTGATACATGCCCCTAGATTCCCTCCATATGTACAGTGAGGTGTCCTACTTCCCCCATCTTTCCTATATTCGCATGGCTCCCTCCTTCCTCTGGCCTCTTTTTATGTGGCATAAGGGCCTCCTTCCCTGGTCCCACTTCATTCCTCTGGTGTAGCATGGTGTCCTTTTTTAGTCAGCTCCTCCCTCTCCTCCGCAGCAACTACACAGTCTTTACCTCAGGTTCTCACGTTTGTGTGTCCTGGAGTTACAACAGCAACTGGATGTGCAGTTATCACTAAGAGTTAGCAATCACATGACAATACTCTTTACAATGCGAGAGCAGTCATGGGCTTCCCCAAATATGCCCATGTTACACCAACACTCCGCAGTCTGCATTGGTTGCCGATCAGTTTTCAGTCATAATTCAAAGTGTTGGTTATGACCTATAAAGCCCTTCATGGCACCGGACCAGATTATCTCAGGGACCGCCTTCTGCTGCACGAATCCCAGCCACCAGTTAGGTCCCACAGAGTGGGTCTTCTCCGGGTCCCGTCAACTAAACAATGCCACTTGGCGGGACCCAGGGGAAGAGCCTTCTCTGTGGTGGCCCCGGCCATCTGGAACCAACTCCCCCCAGAGATTAGAATTGCCCCCACCCTCCTTGCCTTTCGTAAGCTACTTAAAACCCACCTCTGCCGTCAGGCATGGGGGAACTGAGATACTCTTTCCCCCTAGGCCTTTAGAATTTTATGCATGGTATGTCTGTATGTATGTTTGGTTTTTATATTAATGGGTTTTTAATCGTTTTTACTATTGGATTATTTTGTATACTGTTTTATTATTGTTGTTAGCCGTCCCGAGTCTCCGGAGAGGGGCGGCATACAAATCCAATAAATAAATAAATAATAATAATAATAATAATAATAATAATAATAATCATCATCATCATCATCATCATATTGTTCAGTGATGGCAATCTTGGTTCCAACTGCCTCATACCCCCAAGGACTACTTGTATACAAAATAATGTACAGTGATCCCTCGAGTTTCGCGATCTCGATCTTCGCGAAACGCTATATCGCAATTTTTAAAAAAATATTAATTAAAAAAAAAACCACTTCCGCGTTTGGCTTCGGGAGTCAGCTGGGAAGCGGCACGGCTGTTTTAAAAGGTCGCAGCCGGCCTGGGGGGCTTCCCAGCACCCCCCCGAACCCCCAACCCGGGTTCGGGGGGGTGCTGGGAAGGCCCCCAGGCCGGCTGCGACCTTTTAAAACAGCCGCGCCGCTTCCCAGCTGAGTCCTGAAGCCAAACGCCAAAGGCGAACTTCCGCGTTTGGCTTCAGGACTCAGCTGGGAAGCGGCGCGGCTGTTTTAAAAGGTCGCAGCCGGCCTGGGTGGCTTCCCAGCACCCCCCTGAACCCCCAACCTGGGTCTTCCCGGCCGCCCGCCCGCCAGCAAGAGGGGGAAGACCCAGGGAAGGTTCCTTCGGCCGCCCAGCAGCTGATCTGCTCGGTAGCGCAGCAGCAGCGAGGAGCCAAATCGGGGTTTCCCCTTTGCGTGGGCGGCGGGGAACACAAACTCCTCCATCTACGCATGCGCGGCCGTAGGAAAAAAAGGGCGCGCATGCGCAGATGGTGTTTTTACTTCCGCAACTCTACATCGCGAAAAATCGATTATCGCGAGGGGTCTTGGAACGGAACCCTCGCGATAATAGAGGGATCACTGTAATCCATACGTTTCTGTTTCCTTTCCAGAGTAGCACAACCAACTGACAAACTGTAATATACTATTATGATAAGAAAATACTCTGCTGGTAATAGAGCTCCAGAACTTGCTTTTTCTCAATCTAAATAAGTTGAAGTCTGTTAAATGCTCATCTAATTCTTGCACATTTTCTCTCACAGATGTCACCACTACTGCAATTTACCAGTCCAATTCAAACCAAGGTCTCCAGGCATTTTCAAATGTGTATTGGTGGTCGAGACAGATAAAAATGGAATTCTTACTATTCAACTAATTGGTGAGGGTTTGGCAGAAAAATAGTTAAATATGTTGTTAACGATGCACATTATGAATGTAAATTATTAAATTTCCATTTTTTATAGAAAATAAATTTATAGGTAACTCAAGTATTTGTAAATTTTAATAAAGTAAATTTATTAATGTATACTATCATGGAAACTGCACTTTTGCTGTTGAAAGCAGCATTGTAAGTAACTTTTGTTTTGATTATGACTTCTCAAATGACAATGTATGAGTTCATTTTTTTAAAAAAAATAAAGCTTTCTTTAAATATTTTCCCTTTTATTGTGTTTATTGCTAACTCTCCTTTATATATTCTACATGAATATTTTGTATCTAATAAAATCAAACTCTCTAACTTCCAACTGTATTGTTGAAAGTTGTTACCAATAGAAACATAGAAACATAAAAGACTGACGGCAGAAAAAGACCTCATGGTCCATCTAGTCTGCCCTTATACTATTTCCTGTGTTTTATCTTAGGATGGATATATATGGCATGTTTAAATTCAGTTACTGTGGATTTACCAACCACATCTGCTGGAAGTTTGTTCCAAGGATCTACTACTTTTTCAGTGAAATAATATTTCCTCACGTTGCTTTTGATCTTTCCCCCAACTAACTTCAGATTGTGTCCCCTTGTTCTTGTGTTCACTTTCCTATTAAAAACACTTCCCTCCTGAACCTTATTTAACCCTTTAACATATTTAAATGTTTCGATCATGTCCCCCCTTTTCCTTCTGTCTTCCAGACTATACAGATTGTGTTCATTAAGTCTTTCCTGATACGTTTTATGCTTAAGACCTTCCACCATTCTTGTAGCCCGTCTTTGGACCCGTTCAATTTTGTCAATATCTTTTTGTAGGTGAGGTCTCCAGAACTGAACACAGTATTCCAAATGTGGTCTCACCAGCGCTCTATATAAGGGGATCACAATCTCCCTCTTCCTGCTTGTTATACCTCTAGCTATGCAGCCAAGCATCCTACTTGCTTTTCCTACTGCCCGACCACACTGCTCACCCATTTTGAGACCTTTTCCCCAAGTGCATTATTTTTCATTTGGAAACATTAAACTGCAGTTTCCATTGCTTTGACCATTTATCTAATAAAGCTAAATCATTTACCATATTACAGACCCCTCCAGGAATATCAACCCTATTGCACACTTTAGAGTCATCAGCAAATAGGCAAACCTTCCCTACCAAACCTTCCCCTATGTCACTCACAAACATATTAAAAAGAATAGGACCCAGAACAGACCCTTGTGGCACACCGCTTGTAACCTGTCTCTGCTATGGCAATGGTTTTATTAAAACTCATCTAGGAATGTTAAATATTGAATTTGAATTTGTATGTTTAAAAGTGGCAAAGGTGAGTTCCGGTTTTTGGCGTCAAGCTTTCACCAGGCAGCCTTCCTTTTCTCCGGGGGTTGTCCTGGCCTTTCGTGTGTTTTTTTGGTGCTTAACGGCGATCACTGACCTGGAGAGATGGTGATTTAATAGAGGAACTCCTTGTGTACCTGAGGGAGGTCGGCGGACCCACCGGGAAGCAGGGAAACCCTTTTTGCCAGTGCACGAAGAACCGATCTGCAGATCGGCCTGAAGCTGTGACGCTCCGACTCCATTAAGGAAGCTGTGAGAAGGCGGTGGTGAAAGCTTTTGGAGTGAAATAAGTGAAGAGATTCCTTTTGATCGATCGTTGTTTGTGGATAATAGCAGATGAAATACCCCCTGTTGTATCCTTTGTATTGTTAAGGAAGAGTGCCAAAACCTTTGAGAAAAGCGGCGACTGTGATCCTTAATTGGCTGATGGTGGCAGAGAACAAACAAGACTAGGAAGATCGAGCAGATATGATTTAAAACCTTATACCAACTGAACTTTTTCTGCTGGACTCTGATTTTGCAGTGAAAGATTGGAAACAACGTGTGATACACAACATTTGGGGGTGAGAAAGTTTTGGATGTCTTGATGGTAAGAGGAAGTTTTGGACAGATTTAAGTGGATTAGAACGAACTGAGTCGGTGACAAGCCACAAAAATCGGAGGTTTTTATATACTTAATCTTTTTCCTTTTTTTTTACCCTCTCTTCCATCTCCCCTCTGTCTAACCCCACTACTTCACCTCACTTTTGATTGCATATTGACTTTGCATTGTTGTTCCAGTTGTCAGAAAACAAACAAAAAATCTACAAACTTTGAACTTTGATTCCCTATTAACTCTACAACGCTGTTCTCTTACTGATAGTCTGTCAGAGATTGTCAGAGACTTCCTTAATCATAGAGACTCTCAGAGACTGAACTGTGAACTGTGACTCAGCGCTATTGCATCAGCCCAAGGAGAAAGAAAAAGAAAAGGAAAGAAAAACATCCCTCAATATTATCTGCTCCTTATTAATTTCCTTCCCACTCCTGAATATTCCTGTCTCCTGTTACTCTCCTTTTTCCAGTTACAGTTATCTTTCTTTTTTGAATACTCTATATGTGATTTGTTGCAATGTTGAGAATAACCCCTTGATTGTTTGATTTTTGAAAACATTCTACACTGATATATTGCCATTACATCTTTATACTGTCATTGATAATACTTTATACTGTTATATTATCATCACTATTAGAGATCTATTGAATCTATGAGTTAATTGGATTACTGAGCTAGATTTACTTACGGATTTATATCTAAACTAATAATTTATTTATTGACCTATATACATATATGCTGATGTGTTAACTTATCTACTTATTATATACTTATTTACCTATCTATCAATATAAACACTACAATTTGTCAAACAACTGTATTTAACTATTATAACTATTAATTATTATATATTAATTGAAAGTTATTTTTCATTACTTATTACTTACTCAGTTCTTCTAACTTACTCTAACCTTTTTGAATACCCATATCTAGAACATTAACAATACTTATTAGATATTGATATAGAACTGTATATTGACATTTTTGAGTCTTAAGAATTGGATTATCGAGCCTATTATAATATTATTATAAGTTATCCTACTATAAGTTTACTATAAGTTATTCTATTAAGATTAATATAAATCAATAGTATCGAACATTTTGAGTATAAGCTAAACTCATATTTCTGTATCTTTTACTATACTCTGTCTGACTTTCCTATAAATATTCAAAATGTCATCTACTAATACAAATACAAGTACTAAAGCTTGGAAGAAGGCAGCACCTCAATCTTCAACCCCGACCATCCAGCGTAACTTAGAAAACTCTTCTACTGACAAAACATCAGCTGTACAATCAGACCAAGCTGCACCCATCACCCTAGCTTCCCTACAAGAAATAATGATTAATATGCAGAAATCAATGGATCGGAATTATGAATTAATAATGGGAAATATGGGTGCAATGAAGGAAGATATCAAAGAAGATATTAAGAAAATTGATGATCGTGTTGGACAGCTTGATGAGAAGATAGCAATGATGCATGGAACACTCACACAGAATGATGAAAAAATTAAAAAAATTGAGGAACTAAATGATAGAATGGAAACCAGATTACAATACGCAGAAAGTAGAACAGAATATATTAATAAAAATCTGGAAGAGGCCATTTTAAATCTTGAGCTTGAAAAATCAGCATTTTTCTTGAGGTTTCAGAATATTAGCGAATCAAGTGAAGAAAACCTGCCCCAGATCATGTCAGAAATTCTTGCACCCATCGCAAACAAAACGCCACAGGAAATGTACCAACAAATGGATGAAATTTACAGACTATCGACAAGCTATGCAAAAAGAAATCGTCTACCTAGGGAAGTACATATTAGATTCACAAAGCGTACTATAAGAGACGAAATCTACAATATGTCAAAGGAAAATCCTCCATCATATAAAGGAAAAGAGATCATAGTCCTTCGTCAAGTTCCCAGACGAGTGCGTGAAAAGCGGAAACCCTATCAAACCCTAGCTAATAAACTCAACAGAAACAAGATACCATTTAGATGGCTGACACCTGAGGGCATGCTTATCTCCTTAATTGACAAAAAATACAAAATAACTCCGATAGAAGATGCAAGGGACTTTTACGATCAAGTCATCAAAAAGGTAGATGAGGAATGTATTAGGGAGCAAGAATCAAAAGATAAATCTAGCCTGGATGAAATCAGCTCTGAAGACATTCTTGCAGATAAGGAAACTGGACTTAAATTAACGGAAGAATATGGCAGAGACGGCCCAACAACAAGATCTCAAGCGGAGGCAAGAAAGGAGAAAAGAAGAGAACCAGCAAACTAACTTACATCACAAAAAACCCTTACCGAATAATGAAATAAGACTATTCTCTATCAATATCAACGGCCTCAACTCTCCTAGTAAAAGGAAAAAAACATTCTACAAAATTGAACAACAAAAAGCAGATATAATCTGTCTCCAAGAAACGCATGTAAAAAAACAAGACCAATTACCATATTTTTCGCTCCATAAGACGCAGTTTTTTTCCTCCCAAAGTAGGAAGCAAAATCAGCCCCGTCTTATGGAGCGAAGATGCAGGCAGGGAGGGGGGGAGGCTGCGAACTCGGAAGCGCCATCCCGCCGGCTGGCTGGCTAGCTGCTGCCTGGCCCCCTACCTCCCGGAGGAGGGTCTCCTTCCGCACCACCAGCGGCGCTCCCCCCGCCAGCCAGCCAGCCAAGCCCCGCGCCCGCCAGAACCGGCTCCTCGCTCTCCCCCCGCCGCCCGCCGCATTTGCAGGAGGTGGGGAGGGTCGGGCGGGCCGCCAAGGCCAGGAGGGACGCCGCTGCCCCCCCCTTCCCTCTCTCCGCCCGCCGCTGTGCCTCCTTGACGCCGAGAGGAAATGCCGGCAAAGGTTTTTCTCAGCGGAGGTCTTCAATGTCGGGGGCGCATGGGCGGTTGCGCGCGCTCCCTATCTCCCTGCTAGCACACTCGGAATATTCAAAATAAGAAAAGCCTTTGCCGGCGAAGGTTTTTCTTATTTTGAATATTCCGAGTGGGCTAGCAGGGAGATAGGGAGCGCGCGCAACCGCCCGAGCGCCCCCGACATTGAATATCACCTTCGCTGGCCCCGCCTCTCCTGAAAGAGAGAGGGAAAGGGGGGAGAGGTGGGAGAGAAAGAGAGAGGGAGAGGGGGGAGAGATAGCAAGAGAGGGAGAGAGAGAAAGAGAGAGGGAAAGGGGGAGAGAGGGGGGAGAGAAAGAGAGAGGGAGGTAGACAGAGGAGATAAAGGAAGAGGAGAGAGAGAAAGGAAGAGAAAGAAAGAGGGATAGAAAGAGAGAGAGAGTGAGAGATGCTCAGTGAGCCTTTCTTTGAAGTTGCCTTTCTTTCTTTCTCTCTTTCTTTCTTTCTTTTTCTCTCTTGCTCTTTCATTCTTTTTTCTTTCTCTTGCTTTCTTTCTCTTGCTTTCTCTCCTTCCTTCCCTCCTTCCATTTCTTTCATTCCCCCTCTCTATTTTTATTTCTCTTTCATTTTCTTTCTTTCTTTCTTGCTCTTTTTCTTTCTCTCTTTTACCTTCCCTTCCTCTATTTCTTCTTTTCTTTCTCCTTCCTACCTTCTTCCCTCCCTCCCTCCCTTCAGTCCTTCCTCTCTTACTCTCCCCTTTCATAAGTTTCCTTGCTTCCTTCCTCTGTTCCTGTCCCTTCCCCTTTCTTTCTTTCCTTCCTTCCTTCCTTTCCTCCCTCCATTTCTTGCTTTCCTTTTCCTTCCTCCCTTCTTTCCTCCCCCACTCCCTTTCACTCCTTCCTCTCTTCCTCTCCCCTTTTTGGCTCAAAATATTTTTTTTCTATTTTCCTCCTCTAAAATCTAGGTGCGTCTTATCAGCAGGTGCGTCTTATAGAGCGAAAAATACGGTAATCTTAAACCATCCCAAGCTTGGAGAAATCTTCTCATCCCTTGCTGAAGTCAAGAAAAGAGGAGTAGTACTATACATTAAACCTAAACTTAACCCTAAACTAATTTACACAGACGACAACGGACAGATATTAATAGTACAAATTACATCAGGAACAAAAAAAATACATATAATCGCAATCTATGCTCCCACAATAAATCAATCCACTTTTTATGCAAAGCTACATCAAAAAATCACGGAATTAAACTTAACAAATATAATAATAACAGGCGACTTCAATGCAATATTAGACAGGAAAAAGGATCATAAAAGCACTAAGCAAATGAAAAAGAGAAAACAACTACCGACAACTTTTGAACAACTTGCAACTGAATTAGCGCTAAAAGACATGGCATCACTTTAATCCAAACAATAGACAATACACTTTTTTCTCTTTTCCTCACAAGTCATGGTCCCGCATTGACATGGCCTGGGCTGATTTAGAATTTATCAATGAAGTAACAGACATACAAATACTTCCAAACTCCTGGGCAGGTCATAACCCCATATTGTTAAAATGGAGAGATTCAACTAATAACCATTCAAGACGATGGACTATGAACCAAACAATATTTAAAGAAGAAAACTTTCAAAAAATGTTAAAACAAGAACTATGTAAATTTCTCCAAATTAACAATGATGGTAACACCTCCACACAAAACTTATGGGACACAGTGAAAGCCTATGTGCGAGGAATCTATATTGCATACCAAAGTAAAAAGAAAAAACAGAAACAAAACAGCCTAACCACACTAAAAATAAAACTTCAGAACCTTGAAAAAATCCTACAAACAAAACCAGACAATACAGAAACTTTAGGAGAATTGAATATTACAAAACATTACATAAACCTGCAAACTCAAGAAGAACTCTCACATAAATTAAGGATTGCCAAACAAAAGCACTTTGAATTTGCAAACAAACCTGGGCGATGGTTAGCCTCAAAACTCGCTCACCAAAAAGCAGATAAAATTATAGAGGCATTATATGATCATACAGATGCTTTAAAAACAACACTCAGCGATAAAAAACAAATAATTAAATCTTTCTTTGAGGAATTATATAAAAAAGATGACGTAAATGAACAACTAATAAATAATCTATTCAAGAACTTAGAAAACACAGAAAAAATAAATAAGGAAGATCAGGATATGCTAAATGACAAAATAACATAAATAGAACTAACTAATGCAATTACAAAACAAAAAAATAATAAAACCCCGGGCACAGACGGTATACCTGCCGAATTCTACAAACAATTTCAAGAAATTCTGGAGCCTATAATGTTACCCCTTGTTAATGAAATTCTCGAGGGTTCAAAACTTCCTTCCTCCTGGAACGAGGCCTACATAACTTTAATACCTAAAGATACACAAAATAGAGCTTACATTCAAAATTATCACCCAATATCCCTGTTTAACTCAGATTATAAAATCTTTGCATCCATCATAGCCGAAAGATTTAAACGAATATTAACTGTTAGAATACATACAGACCAAAATGGCTTCCTTCCGGCAAGAAACATAACCTTAATTAACACCTGGCACTTCATTAAAAAAAACCATTACCTCTGCATCCCAAAATGGATTTCCCCAACAGAAGCCATTATATACCCGAATGCATTAACCCCTGATAAAATTATAACATACGACCAACTACTAAACGAAAATAATGATCTAATCCCTAAGCAAAAACTCATGGAAAAAGGTATTAAAGTAGATTGGTTACACTACCTACAAATAAAATCAAAATATAATGAAGATAAGAACAAATCAGGCTTCCAAAAAAACAACCCCCTCGATAAAATAATTTTTGGTCCACAAAAAAAGCAAATATCAAATATATACAATATCCTCCTTCAACACGATACTGTTGAAGAAATAGTTAAAGGAACTATGATAGCGTGGTCACAAAACTTTGGGTACACAATTTATTTAAACGAATGGGAAAAAATTTGGACTGCTAACTATAAACTAACGATGGCAACCTCATATAAGGAAAACCATTATAAAATGTTCTACAGATGGCACTTGCCACCTGCTAGACTTGCAAAAATGTATCCAAATTTATCACCATTATGTTGGAAATGCAGGGAAAAACCAGGTACATATTACCACATCTGGTGGACATGTGAAATCACCCAAAAATATTGGGAAAAAATTAAAACTATGCTAGAACAAATTACTTCTCAGATCATCCATGCAAAACCCGAACTATTTTTACTAGGAATCATAAGACAAAATTTTAGTAAAGAAAACAGATATATTATAATCCATATCATTACAGCCGCACTGATTTTATATGCACAATTTTGGAAGCAAGAAAAAAACCCAACTGCTCTATCACTCTTGATTAAAATAATGGAATGCGCAGAAATGTCCAAACTAACAATGGAACTGCAAAACAAGGATGAGACAGATTTCTACAAAGCTTGGGATAAATGGTACCTCTGGTTAAAAAAAAGGAATTATCTAAAAATTATTCATCAAGAAAAATATCCAACAAAAACAACTTGAAAAATTAGCAATCTACATCACAAATCATAACATCAAATTGAAACAACAAACTGTAAACATCGATCGACAGGGACTTCAATTTTACAAAGAAAATAAACCCCTAAATCAATTATACATATTGGCACTAAAAACTACATTCAAAACATATCGATAAAACCTTAGGGTAAAACACACCAACTACGAGCTCAAACTACAGGCCAGAAATCATGAAAGACCCAGCTCTAACACTGGTTTTCGCCTCTTTATCCCCCTCCTTCTTTGCCCCTTTTTCCTATCCCCCTTCCTTCTATATCTACTTCCCTTCCTTCACAACCCCCTAACCTTCTCCCACTCCCCAATTACTACATAAGTAGATTGTAAATGTTAAAATGTACAGTATGCATATCCCTTTTGTCTTTCTGTATTTTGTTTTTATTGTATATATTCAATAAATTTATTTTCAAAATATTTATAAAAAATTTTTTTTTAAAAAAGTGGCAAAGGTTCTGTGAATATTTTCAATTAAATCATTTCTTTCAGATGGAATGATGAAAATGATAACATTATTACAAAGCATTTGTAATACAGTAACTGTCTCAAGGACAGGCAAATTGTTCTGGATACTTTCACAAGTGAACGTTAAATCCATCCAGAAGTTGAGTAATACATAATGGTTCCAAGAAGACCACTTGATTCCAGCTGATTTGAGAACAGTAAATTAATTGTGTGATCTGTGTTGAAATTCTTGGCAGTCAATATTGTATAACATCATTGAGTATTGTAATAATTATTGTCTCTGCTACAGATATACAGCTTATAAGAAATCTCTGTTTGATTGTTTTGTTTGGATCTAGCTGCAGTTTATGTGTATTATATTTCCTAGAAGTGTTACTTGAATTTTATTAAATAAACTATAGATGTATCAGCAGGTTTCCTACAATCTTCCTGCCCAGATACTATTTTCAGCAGCACCCAGTCTGCTACTTACAGTATGGAATTAACAGTAGTTTGCATGTTCACCCCTCATCTCTGTAAGAACAGACATTCAGTCTCTGTGGGTTGCCTTGGAGGGCAAGATGGTGGCAGGACTTTCTTGGGTGCTCTCCAAGCAATTAAAAATAGACCTTGGATATCAAACCAGGAGATAACCAACTATTTCTGCTTTAAGTGGCAGTGCTAAATAGTTTGTTAGGATAATGTGTCAGGGAGTAAGCGCATATCCCAATCTCTGTCTGACTGCAACAGCATCTCAGCCAGGTGTCTCCTAAGTAAACCTGAAGGATTTAGATGCAGTAGAGAACGCTGGTTTCAATATGGGGAACAAGAGGAGAGTATTACACCACCCTACCAAAAACTACCTCTATGCAGCTGTTTGAGAATCTGCTTCTTTGTATAACAGAAAAAACTAAGCCACAAAAATGTCCATTGTCAGGTTTGCACTCTGGTAGAAATTATAATCTTATTTTTAGATGGTTTTTTAAAACCAGTGAAATGTGGGCAAGGATTTTATATTTTCAAATGGAAAGCTAATCTTTTATAATCAGATATATTAAGCCCTGTTGAATTTTGGGAATTTTATTTCTGAGAGATGTGCAGAAGATTGCCCTGGAGATTTTTTTTTGTCTTTGGTAGGCAACTCTGGAGTATCTCTAGATGATTGGGGCTCATGCCTTCATAATACCCATCTCTGCATGGTGTTATAAGCAATCGACCAGTAATATAAACTCCAAAAAATAGTGCATAGCTGTGACCCCTTTTTTTCCTTCTTCCCCAATCCATAATATGAGTATGAGCTGGTTATATAACCCTGATTTTCTCCCCTCTTCAGCAAAGAGCTTGTGTGTATTTTAGCTGCACTAATAGCACTGGAAATGTCCTTTGTTCCTTGAGGAAACTTGAAAGTTCTCTGGCAAAGACACTGAAGTTGGAAGGAGCTCTCCAGAACATACTTGGGAATCAAGTCTTCAAACTCTTTGTGTTAATTTGTATGATTTCCAAATTGGAATGCTGAGGGCCATATTGAGTCTTTAATAAACAGTAGGTTCATTAGGTAAGTAATTGTAAGAAAATAGTCCTCTGTAATGAAATAAAATCAGCAGGAGGGTTACTAGGCTACTTCCTTTTTTACCTTCCTTTCACATGTCCTATAGGGTAGCGGTAGGTAATACTCATCCTGCATAGAATTCTCTTGCTTTGTGAACATTCTGTCACCAGTCAAAGCTGTCCAGTATGTCATGGAGTATTGTGTTTGTGTCAGAGAAATAAAAAGAGATTAGAAGGCTACAAAGAACTGAGAATAGGGGAGTAAATAGGGTTTTAGGAGGAGAAAAAAGTTAAAGAAACTTTTGTCAAAAGGTCTGTTACAGATGGAACAAGATGTTTGTGAAAGAGATCGTTGGGTGTTCTCTGTAACTTGCTTGATACTCACTAGAAATATTCAAATGCTTATTTTCTATTGCTAGATAGTACATTCACCAGATAATACAATCCTTTCAGAACATGTAAGATTTATGCCAGGAAATGTTAGAGACAGTTTTATAACACCCACAAGGAATATTTGCACTAAATGAAGTCCCTAAAATGCATTTTCACAAAAATTTCCTTGGAAAATCCATCCAAGCCTTTAATGAGAAGCATCGATTTCTTTTTGGTTCAGATTTTTTTTCCTGTCTGAATATTTTTGCCTTGTTTGTGGGCTATGGACATTGCATAGACAGAATATAATTATTAGAGCCTCATTACTGGGCACAGAGTACCTGTTCTTTTGTAGTTCAGCAGTTATTGATTGATTGATTACAACATATTAGCAATAGCACCTTTTAACAGAGCCAGCATATTGCCTCCACAATCTGGGTCCTCATTTTACCCACCTCTGAAGGATGGAAGGCTGAGTCAACCTTGAGCCGGTGATGAGATTTGTACCTCTGACCTGCAGATCTAGCAGTCAGTTTTAGTGGCCTGAAGTACTGCACTCTACCCAATCTCTCATCTCACATATTGAATGAAAAGCAACTTAAATAAATTTTTCAATGGAAAATTCCCATAGACATAATTAATACATTCCCATATGTAATTAATAAGGCACTACAAAGTACTTACACATCATTCAGATAAATTCAAACTATTTTTCTAACTCTGTCAATAAAAGAAACATAATATTTGTTCCATATTTGTAGCAAATAATTTCCTCAGTGATTTACTCATCTTTGAAGTGCATTTGAAATATTATTTCCCACTAAGTGGTAGCCACCAGTACTGAGCCCAGTTGTGGAATACTTGTAAATATTGAAGTAGGATATTGTCATAACAATATACAAACCAGCAGTGTATAGCAAAACTCATAAATAGCTAGAATCATCTTGCTTGTAACCTAATGCATTTACCAGTCTTTAACTTACAACCACAACTGAGCCCAAAATTCAAGTGAGAAATTTGTTAAAAGAATTTTGCCCCATTTTACAACTTCTTTTTGAGAATTTTTTTTAAATGAATCACTGCAGTTGTTAAATTGGTAACATGTTTGTTAAGTGAATCTGGTTTCCCCACTGACTTGTCAGAAGATCACAAAAGGGACTTGCATGACTCTGGGACACTGCAGCTGTCATAAATGTTAGTCAGTTGTCAAGCATCCAAATTAAATCATGTGACCATAGAGATGATACAGTAGTCGTAAGTGTGAAAAATGGTCATAACTCTCTTTTTCAGTGCCATTGTAACTTTGAACAGTCACAAAAAGAGCTGGGATGACGCAGCAGGTAGAGTGCTGTACTGCAGGCCACTGGAGCTGACTGTAGATCTGTAGATCAGCGGTTCAAATCTCATCACCGGCTCAAGGTTGACTCAACCTTCTGAGGTGGGTAAAATGAGGACCCGGATTGTGGGGGCAATATGCTGGCTCTGTTAAAAAGTGCTATTGCTAACATGTTGTAAGCCGCCCTGAGTCTGAGGAGAAGGGCG
Organism: Erythrolamprus reginae; assembly: GCF_031021105.1. Taxonomy (NCBI): domain Eukaryota; kingdom Metazoa; phylum Chordata; class Lepidosauria; order Squamata; family Dipsadidae; genus Erythrolamprus; species Erythrolamprus reginae. Next base: position 195,922,404 of record NC_091952.1, on the reverse strand, counting down.
GCATAAAAATTGAATGAATGAATGAATGAATGAATGAATGAATGAATAAAATGAACTGTTGTTCATCTATCTGTTGTTACCTAGACTACACTAAAATCAGTGGGAACACACATTCTACTTCGAACAAAAGTTCCAGCCAGTTTAAATTCTATGTCAGTGTTAGCTTTCCCCCCTTGTAGTCTAGGTTCACCACTGAATCTCATAGATAGTTCGGTCTAAATGTATGATGTGTATTATATGGGTCTTTCGGTAGATTAGATATGTATCTCCCCCTACATCTATGGGATACACTTATATCCAAGTAGTTCTCATACTACTTGTACTGTATAAAATTTAAATAATATCCAAATTGGGATAAAATGAATCTTAATGTTAAAAAAAGAAGAAGAATGATTCGACTTTTGCTGGTATGCTGGCAGGGGAATTCTAAGAGTTAAAGTGCACATACGGTATCTTAAAAGTTGTCAAGTTTAAAACACTGATGTAGTTCTTTGTCACAATTTAATATTAATTAATCCTGATTTATATTCTTAGTAGATTATACCTACTTTTCTGAAAGCTTTGCAAAATATGGAAATTCAGCAGCCAGATAGACTAAAGGCACTTCTCGTATACAATACTAGATTTGCTGCATTATGTCCAAATTACTTGCATTCTGAGCCAAACGTTTCCAGAAATGGCATTTGCCAGGTTTCAATTTCATATATTTTCACTGCAAAAGCTGCCTTTTAAAAAATGCCTCTGTTGTTATTTCAAATTGTTTTATTTTATTATTACTTTTTTAGCTCCTGGTGACAAGAGCTATTTGAACTTTAGAACCACCCACGCTTTCAATGCAGTAGTGTGAATAGGCTTCAAAATTCCTTTGGGTTTTCCAAGCTTTTGTACTCTGATATGGTTTACACACACAAAAGACTACAGGAGTTCCATTTATCCACCTAATAGTTAAAAGACAAAGGGGGGGGGGGGAGAGTTGGGGGGAGAGAGACTTAAACTGAAGTGCCCTCTTACAAGTGTATTAAAACCCATTTTGTTTACTCTCAACTTCCAAAATGCCTCAGGCAGCTTATCATGCCATCTTAGCAAATTGCTCATGTAGGGCACAAGCCCTGCTCCTAACAGTCACACAATACTCAACAGAAAACCTGACATTTGAATCACTCAAATCACATGTAGATAAATTATCTGTACTCCTTAGTATGTATAATGGCCTGTCAAAGCATAGCTGGTGAATATTTATCAGTGCTTTGGTGAAAGAATCCCATGATTTGAAAAAGTGAACTGAGTTGGGAACTAGCTGTTACTGCCTACAATCTAATTAGAAATTCAGACAGTACATAGTGCATAGTGAAATGTACCCCCCACCCAGACACACACACATTACCACTTATGTAATATTTTCCTTCTCATTTCCCTGATTCTTGTATTTTTAATTTTCCTTATATTTTCTACTATATTTTCCTTCTCTTGTACCTCTACTTGTATCTCATTTTGCCACCATTTAATCAATCCTTCAATCGTGTCCCCGTCTGACTGCACTAGCAATGTATATATATTGGTTGCTTGCGCCTTTATACCCTCACTTTTTTCTCTTATTATTTTCTCTAACCCTGTCTCCTCCCTCAATAATACTTCTTTATTCTCCCTTTCATTAAGATATTTACATATTGCATTTATTTGTAGCCACCTTCCCTTACCTAACCACCATTCTATACGATTTCTATTTGGTCTGCCATCCTTCTCATATAACTGTTCTATCTTAGTTATCCCTCTTCCCTTCAACTCTCCTATAACCCTATTTAAATTCGTTTCATTATCTCTATTTATTACATAAAGCGATGACAGTTTAGATTTATATAATCCTATATGCACTGTTTTACGTTGTGTGTAATATAAATTTGTTAAAAATTAATTAAAAAAATTAAAAAAAAGAAAAGAAATTCAGACAGTAATAGAAATGTTGCTACTTCTGTTTTCTAGTTGACAATAATAAGGATAGCACTTTCAATTTTTTAAAGTATACTATTCAACTACCCTTTTCTAATTATTATCTTGCAGTCTATTCAGTACTAGAACAACTTTATAGGGTAATAACTGTTTTTTAAAGTGCACGTTATTTAGTATAATAACAATGTAATAAAATAAAAGACAATACATTAGATAAGTTCATCACTCCCTTTTGGATTAATATTCATTCGGTGTTTTTATTGTATTAATATTAAAGTTGTGTCAACATTTAACATCACCTTGATTGTGCTCACTCCTTCACAGAACTTTTCTACACTTTCCTAGCCTGAAAAATGACTGCATCTTCCAATTAATTGATCAGAATATTAACTGCTTTTATTAAATTAAAAGTAGTAAGCACTTGGGACTCATCAGTCTCCTTATGTCATCTGACATGGTGACAATCTTATTAGTGAAGAATAGTCTTGTAAGTCTGGGCGATGGGCTGGAAATATGTATTATACCCCACCATGCGTGGTATATCAAACGTTCATACTATCTTGTAAATTTGTGTCCTTCATTTAGAATCGCTGTACACGTAACTATTGTTCAAGTAATCATTCTGGGAAGAATAAATTACATATTCAATATTTAAAAATCATGCGGTATACATGAAAGATTGTGTCAGTAATTGACTACAAGATACTTCTTTTATTCCTGGTGAACATTTTTATAAGAGCTCATTGCATGCAGCCAAGCCCCCAAATTCTGATCTGAGGCAAGGTAATATAAAATAGTGGCAAGGTGTTTGATTTGAACCTTTCTGACCAGTCCTGAGCATCAATAAAGCTCTAGTCCTGATTATGGAATACTAGAGCACTATAATAGCTAACATCATCATAGTACAATACCAACAAAAAACAAAACACTTTGCAACTAATTTCTCCATATTATATTGAAGTAGAATATAACAGATGTTTTTCCAATTCTTCCTCTGGATCTCAGCATCACTGCAAGGGCACCAGTTCAGGCCATTCTGACTGAACTTTCAACTAGATCAAATAATCCTTGTATGCTCCTAGCTCTGTTTATACTTCTCAAAGCTAGAAACAGTAATAACAGTTCTTAGGCTGCATTTAACATATTAGAAAGATCTATACCATTTTGTTGTGTGTATTATACAATGTGTTGGTAATCAGTAACCTTTATAGCATTCATAAAAACAGTGACAAGTAGAAATAACTCTAAATATTTTTTTCTATACTGAAGAAGAACTTTCTTAGTAAAAATTCAGGGTGGTTTTTTTAATCACAGGTCAGCAATCCAGCCTAAATAAAACTTATTAAAAACAGTCTACTGAGCTAGAGTCTTTGATGTCTCTACACCTCTTTAGTGTAATATACTAGAAGCTGGTCTCAGTGAATGGCAGTATCTGGCTGGTCTTAGAGACTAACCTAGATCTGGCTAGTAAGTGAATTGATGACTTCCAGGACTTGACTAGTGTAGATGACTGGAAAACTAAATAGCATCCTAGAAGAAGGCAGTGGCAAACCATTTCTCTGTAGTATTATTGCTAACTTGTCCATGCATCTCACCTCAAATAATACTTCATTTTATGCTTGGTTGGTATCGCCAATGTGTTTGCTGCTGCAATTCCTACAGTATTTGAGCAGCATAACCAAAATTTTACTTGGCTTGGAAGATTAACCCAAATGACAGCAATAAAGGAATTCTGTAATCAATGGTACGAAGTAGATACTCACCTTTGAGTAATTTTTTAAAAACACTTCCCCCCTAGCCTTAAATTAGGATGCTAGACGGACCACCTTTGTCCACCTTTTGGTAGTGTATTTCTACTGTATATTGTTGGTCTTTTATCTTGTAAAGAGAACTATAATTCTGGTCTAGGGTACATGTAATAGATTTTTGCAATTGAGTCCCCTAGAAATGAGAGTCTCAGTGGAAATAAGGTTACTTTTATTTATTAGATTAACAAAGGCCAATAAAGAATATTCTAAATATGCGGTAGTTTATTATTTTCTAAACTAGATTGCCTTATTTCAGTGCAATGAAGAAGGTGAAACTAGTTTGCTGGGTTGAACACGTACTGTTTATGGTTGTGCTGGCTGGAGATTCTATGAATTGAAATCAAAGCACACCTGGAGGATTCAAGTTTGGAACATGTAATTGAAAAAAGTTATTGTCAGTGAATGCGGCCGCGAGAGCTATCGTGGGGCTTCCTAGATTCTCCCACGTTTCTACAACACTCCGTGGCCTGCACTGACTGCCGATCGGTTTCCGGTCACAATTCAAAGTGTTGGTAAGGACCTTTAAAGCCCTTCATGGTATTGGACCAGAATACCTCTGGAACCGCCTTCTTCCGCACGAATCCCAGCGGCCGATAAGGTCCCACAGAGTTGGCCTTCTCCGGGTCCCGTCGACCAAACAATGTTGTTTGGTGGGCCCCAGGGGAAGAGCCTTCTCTGTGGCGGCCCTGACCCTCTGGAATCAACTCCCCCCGGAGATTAGAACGGCCCCCACCCTCCTTGTCTTTCGCAAGTTACTCAAGACCCACCTATATCGCCAGGCATGGGGGAATTAAGACATCTTCCCCAGGCTTTCTTATATTTTATGTTTGGTATGTATGTGTTGTATGGTTTTTAAATTGTTGGGGTTTTTTAATGTAATTTTATTATTAGATTTGTTCCATTGTTATACTGTTTTTATTGTTGTTGTGAGCCGCTCCGAGTCTTCGGAGAGGGACGGCATACAAATCTAATAAATTGAATTGAATTGAATTGAATTGAAGGTCATCTCTAACTCCAGAAATGTGCATTTGAATGGCTTCTTTTTGGAGCTACAAAATCTTTTTTTCCTCTTGTGGGATCAGGGGTGGGCTACTGTCCAGAAGTGGGGGGGGACGCCACTGTAGTGGGGTAGCAAAAATGGAACTCCACCCCAGAGCACCCAATTTGCACCAAAAGATATTGAAAGAAAATGCAGGGCATCTTCTTTGGGCAATCTCTGTGTTCTTCCCAAAAGCATTTAAAACCCCCAAAACCGGAGATTCTGCTACAAACAAAAGTGTCTAGGAAAAGTATAAGGAGATAAGATCTGGAATTAATTCTATGTGATCTGGGTTTCTGCCTCCCCCTCCTTTCCGAATGGCTGTAGTATTCTCTAGAACAGAGGTCTTCATAGCTGGCTTGAGAATTCTGTGAGTTGAAATTCATAAGTCTTAAAGTTGCCAAGTTTGGGGACTCCTGCTCTAGAAAATAAAACGATTAATGCTTGAAACCTAATGTTTTGCCAGAAACCTTGATTTTGTTTGGTAGTCGGCAGGAAGGAGGGTTAAGACTGTTATGTGGAATGGAGCATTTTGAGATGCTTAGGCTGTGAAAGTAGCAAGGGACACTTTAGATTGTTGCCTTTGAGCAAGCGATTAATTTGTGAGTGGCCATTTTAATCATGGAGGCACCTTTATGACAATGCTCAAAATGTGCTTTCAAAATTCTAAGTGAGATGTTTCTGTCATTTCACTGTTCTATAGCTGCTCACTTCTAGGATGTGGGTGAATTCGATGACCTGCCTGTTTTGAGTCCATTGACATGGGTATTGTTTTGAGGCTCTTGGAAAATCCTTGGTCAAGGCACATTGTCAAACCTGGTCACACGGGCATCAAGCCACACCCACAAAGTAAGCCAGGCCCACAGTGTGGTAGTAAACATTTTGGTAGCCCTTCACTGTGCGGGATGTCCCTTATTTGGCTATGTGCTTATATGAGCAATTGGATAACACTCCATATGGTCCTTAAAAAAAAATTACAGCGAGGTAGTCTGGAAGAGCAGAAGAGGACTTGGGCGCACGGCAGCCTCCCTAAAGTGCCCCACAGATTTTCGCGCGCTAAGCAAGGTCGAAACTGAAGCCAGGCATCTCCCTCGCTTTTGTTGGGGGCTCTTAGAAACGCCTCTAATGTGGAAGTTTGGAAGCTGTTGTTTCCCCAATGTAATTTCCCAGAATTTCCCTCAAGAAAACCTCCAGCCGAATTGTGTGCGTGCGTGCGTGCGTGCGTGTGTATGTGTGGCGGGGGAAGGAATTGACTTTGAACCTGGACCCCCGCCCGCGTCTTCGCTTCTGCATTGGCCGGTGCTGAGGCGAACTTAGATGAACTACGGCCAAAGCCGCTGTCTTCCCTTTTGACGGGATTTTTTTCCCTCGGGGTGGTGGTGGTGGTGGTGGTGGTGGTAGAAGCAGGGAGACAAAAGCTCCCCGAATAAAACAGATCCGCAGCCTCGACAAATCTGCGGGGGAGTTGGCAACAAGAGTGGCAGTGCACTGGATTGGTTGCGCCCTTTGCCGGGATGGGATCCTTGAAAGAGGAACCGGGGAACAACCCAAGCAAAGGCCCCCTACCCACCTACCCGCCCCGCGGGAGAATAACTTTTGCTCGCCGCTGGGCCAGTTTGGGCGGGCAGAGGCCGGTCCGGCTCCCCCTTTTTTTTTTTGCACATCCGGCCCTGCAGGTGTCAGTAGAGGCTGCGAATAGGCGCGCGAGGGGCTGGGCAGGAAGCTGGTCCTCCCTCCCTGCCTGCCGCGGCCCCGCTCCTTTCTTTCCCGCGGCTCCGGGTCTTGCTGCCTGCTGTCACGAAGAGCCAGACTAGCTGCAGCCGGGCAGCAGCCGGGGAAGGGACGGGAGGGAGGGGGTGGGGGGAGAGCGGAGGAGTGGGAGCAGCAGACGCAGCCTCCGCGCGCAGGAGACAGACTGAAGGGAGGAGGAGGAGGAGGCTGCGGCGGCGGCGGGGGTCTCCGGCTGCTCTGCGAAAGGCAGCCCTCCGCCCTGGGGCGGGTTGAGATGGAGGGACTTATTCGGAGGGAAGGTGAGTGCGGACAGCCTGGCGGGCTTTTTCCCCCCCTCCCTCTTCTCCCAGCCTTTGCCTGGCGGCGGGATGAGGCTGTCGCTCCCAACCAAGGCAGACAGGAGTTGCTACTCCAGGACGGCGACCTTAGACAGCTTAGCAACTAAGTGTCGGGCAAAGTGAGGGCGGGGGGAGAGGCCCAAGTTTAAGGTCTGGGGTTAGTTAAAGGGAACCACAGGCGCCGCCGGGCTTGCTCTGGTGTGTGTGTGTATGTGGGAGATCTCTCGCCGCCTCCTTTGTGCCTTTGGTTGCTGTCGACCTCCCCGGCTGGGCAAGCGAAGCGCGCGCGGGAGCCAAGGGGATGCGCGGATGCTGGCAGGCGGGCGGGCTGGCGGGCTGGCAAGTCTCCCTCAGCCAAAGATGCGGTCGGGAAACGCCGCTTTACCTCAAGAGCCCTGAGGTTTCGGACTCTTGACAGCAAGCGGCCGGACTTTCTCCAAACTGCAGATGCCCGGGGAACTTGGCCGCGTTTGGACTCCTCGCCTAAATCTTTCCAAGGAAAGCGAATACAAGCAGGAAATATAAAAGGAAGCCCATAATGGCAGTCCTGTCAAATTATAAGTTGAGGGAGGAGGAGAGGCGCTCGGGAAAACGGCATCCGAGGGAGGAAGGAGGAGGGGGAAGGTAGAGGAGCGGAAAGAAGTAGACAAACTCGGGAGAGAATAGAGAGATGGTGAATGGAGGGAAGGAGAGAAGGAGGGAGAGAAGGAGGAAGAAAGTAGGAAGAGGGGATGAAGGTTGAGAGGGGGCAGTGTTGGGTCAGACTGAAGAAGAAGAGTTGGGGAAAAGGTGCAAAATAAGACACTGGTTTACGAACCAGTTTATTATTTATTTATTTTAAGGCGTTAAAATGGGATTTGTGGAGAAAAATAAACATTAAAAAATTGCAAAAAAAAGAAGAAAAAAAAAAGGAATTCTAGAACGGAGTAACCCCGCGGGGCTTCCCTTACCCGCTGGTGTCCTTGTTACCTCGTCTAGGCTAGGCTTCTTTCGAGACATGTCGCTACAAGAAGTTAGCCCCGTGCTATAGCTCTTTTATTTAGTTCAAATGGGGTTTGTTTTTTGTTTTTGTTCGCCTTGAGGAGGGCTTTGGTTTTCTCCGTGCGGGTCGTCTGGGAGCTCCGTAAGATTGAATGTACTGTTTTTGTTGTCCCGTCCTTATATGGTAAATAAAGCTAGAAAGGCGAAAGGCATCCGTTTGAAATTGGTAGTTTAGATGGGCTGTTCTGACGATCTTCAGGATGGTTTTAGCGTTGTGAGAGAATGGGAGCTGCACCTCTTGTCAATTTATAAGTAATTCTTTATAGCGTGGGACCTTTTAAGAAGAATGAAATGCATTACAGAAAAGGGAGAGTTGACAAATTATTTTTTTCAGGTCAGTTTTTGAAGCATATGTGGATATTCTTGTCATCATTCGGAATACAGTAGTTAAGTTTTCAATCCCTGACAGTAAAAACACACATAGAAACATAGAAGACTGATGGCAGAAAAAGACCTCATGGTCTATCTAGTCTGCCCTTATACTATTTCCTTTATTTTATCTTAGGATGGATATATGTTTATCCCAGGCATGTTTTAATTCAGTTATATCCACTTGACTGTGAATTCCAAAATAGTCTGAAGAAGCTATCACAAAGGGGTTTGTGCCCTATGAACTATGGAATCATGTATGCAACTTTCATAGGAGAGGCGATAAGTGTCCATTTAAAACTGAACTAAAGGAAAATCAATATTGGTAGAAATTGTTTTTCTCCCTCTTTGTACATATCTTTCAGTTTATATAATCTTACACTTTTTTTAAAGTTCAGTTTGTTATAAATGAGGATAAATTTATACATGTTTATTTTATCTTACATAGGTTTAATTTTGCTGCCTTGATCATCAGAATACTTTAATGGCAAGGGTGTTTTTTAAAAGTTGAAATGAACATAGAGCCAATCAGATAATTCTGCATGTTGCTTCTCCTTTTTCAAAGAAAAGCCCATAAATTGTCTTAGGGTACATACCAGTAGCTTAGGTTAGGGGGACAGAGAGGTATGTTGCCTTTCATGTTTGACCATGCAATTTTGTCCAAAAAATGTATGTGTGTGTGTGTTTACTTAGATGTAAATCCCTCCATGTTCAATACAATTGTAAGTAGTTTTACGTAGTAGTTTACAACTACTTGTAGTTGAAAGTTTTGTTTAAATACTGAATTTTAGCAAATGATTCTTAAAAGCTTCTTGTTTCTAATTATTCTTGATTAGCATTTTGAATGTCCCTGCATTTCAAAGTTACTTTTGAAGCAGAGATTTATATTTGTCTAGCCTGATATAAGTCTGATTTAATGGAAATTTTATGTTTAGTTTTAGCCACAATTCTTTGCAGGTGGTTCGGTTATTCTGGAGCTACTAGGAAGCATATAAATATTGTGGCTTCCCTGATACTGGAAATAAATGAGATGTATTATTGGTAAAGACATTATGAAGGATGGCATAATTAAAACTGGTGAATGTCCCAACTTCATTGCCAGCTGAAATAGTGAGAAAATGTTCTGCATGTCTGTGTCTGTAAAGTACAGATATTAAGTTACTGACTGTGAATGAACCACAAATGTGTATAGTGGCAGAATCTTAACTGCAACACATCCTATATCCAGATATACCCTATGCATATTTGTTGTTCTTCGACATGCTATTCAATTCTACCATAAGCCTTACATAATTATTTTTACATATGCACAGGTGATAGATGTTCCTATTATTAAATATTAACAAAACAATGAGAAAGGAGAGGAGGAATACAAACTGGCAACTTTGAATACCAACCAACCTATTTTTTAGATAATGTGTATTGAGTTTACAAATCTTTTTCTCCACTTAAAAATGTGAACAAAATCTGGCATGAAACTCCCTTTTGTGTACTTTTTCCACTCCTCATTCCAATGGTAACAGTCGCTGTGTGGCTGTAAATTTAGTAATACAAATATTGGTGCCATGCTGTTCACTTGATCTGCTGAAGAAGCAGCATGGGCAAAGGTGTGAGCACCTGTGCCCTGTCCTTGTGCACAATGTGTCTTTTTTCTGCTTTCCCTAAAATTTTCTTTCATTAAACACTGATGTCAGTGTAGCTTATCATATTGAGAGAACAGCACAGAAAATGGATGTATGAGTTTTAATAGAGGCATAACACAGTTTCAGGAAAAAAGAAAAAAAATCCCCTAAAAAAAATCCTAACCTGTTCCACTTTCACTGAATCATCATCTTTTTAGTGCAGCTCTGATTCCTTAGGGTCATCAAAACATTATCATATTTAAATTAATGTTCTGGTTTATATGCTGTTGTAATCCACTGTTTCCTTGGGAAAACCCTCACTATTGGTTGAGTGTACTCACTCAATAGGTCAAAAACCATAGTTTACAAGCTTTCTGCCAAAATAAAATGAAGCACATTATTGCTTGTTTAAACCCAAACAATTTCTAAGATATATTCTCTATTAGAATTCTTATAGTCCTTACGTCAAAATAATAATGGTATATCTTGATAATTCATTACTAGGAAGAGTGAATGAATACTTTAGTATGGTCTTAGACCAGTAGGCAGCTAAAATATATTCAGCATAAAAACATATTAATGAATATAAGGTAACTGTAAAATAGTTAGAATTCAAGATATTTAAGCTTTTTTTAAAAAAATGCCCTAAAATTTCACATAACTATTTCAGCCCTGTATATGTTGAATTCCAAGTCCTAAATAAAATGATGTATAAATACAATATGTAGCTTTAGAACATCTACCTCCCAATAGATATTGAACAGAAAATGTATTTACCATGTAGAACTGTGATGGCGAACCTATGGCACACGTGCCACAAGTGGCATGCGGAGCCATATTGGCAGGCATGCGAGGCCAGCTGATTTTTGGGCCTGCTGGGCCTACTGGGAGTCAGGAAACAGGCTGTTTTCAGCCTCTGGAGTAGGGTGGAGAATACCCTTATTTTGCTCTCTCCAAGCTCCAGAGCCTTTCTAGGAGCCTGGGAAGGGCGAAAATGGCCTTCCTCACCCCTTGTTTTCACCCTCCCCAGGCTCCTAGAAATACTCTGAAGCTTGGGGAGAGCAAAAAAATGGGCCTTCTGGTTCAACCAGAAGTTGGCAAATGGGCCATTTTCTGCCTCTGCAGGCTTCCGGGGAGGGTGGGGAAGCCATTTTTGCCCTGCCCAGGCTCCTAGAAAGGCTTTGAAGCCTGGGAAGAACAAAAAATGGGCATGCCATTATTTCATGGGAGATGAGGGGTCATGTGAACATGCATGGGGGGATGCGTGGAATTGTGGGGTGGGCATGCACGCATGTGAGTCCCCTGTGCTCTTTCCTTTTGGCACGCAAACCAAAAAAGGTCCACAATCACCAATAAAGAACATTGTTTCAGTGTCTCCTGATTTATCTGGACAAAGTTTCTAGAGCAGTGGCCCCCAACCTTTTGGGCCAAAGGGGCTGGTTCCATGGAGAAAGGTTTCTCTGTGGACGGAGGGGTTGTTAAAAGTTTATGGATGTTCTCAGTCATCTAGGGCATGGTTGTCTCCACCGGTGCTTTTTCAAGAGTAACTGGACTTCCTGGTTTTTCCTTGAAGACATTTTGCTTCTTGTCATCCCAAAAGCTTCTTGGAGAGCTGGAGAAGCTTCTTAGATGAGAAGTGAAACGTGTTCAAGGAAAAACCAGAAAGTCCAGTTGCCTCTTGAAAAAGCAACTTTGGGACACAGGGGTTGTTTTACATGTTGCCTGCATCATACAGATGAGGCTTCATTTGTTCGCACAGACCAGTTTCTGGCATGCCATGGCTCAGTGTCGGTCCATGACCTAGGGTTTGGGGTCCCCTGCCCTAGAGCAGGAGTCTCCAACTTTGGGACTTGTGGATTTCAACAACCAGAATTCCTCAGCCAGTGTGGCTGGTTGAGGAATTTTGGCAGTTGAAGTCTACAAGTCCTAAAGTTGCCAAGATACAGGACTGGAATATTATGGCATCTCTGAAAATTTGGCATAGGCAAGAGAAAATAATAAAGAATATCTCTGGATTCACAGGGTACAGGTCTTAAAAATGCCGTTTAGGTTATTCTGTGAATCTGTGTCCCAGGTCTGTTTTTCCTTCTTTTATCTATCTAGTCCTACCACTAATAATTGCTTAGACACAAAGCTGTAGAAATATAGTAACCCTAGACATATAATTGTCCATGATGCTAGAGGGAACAGCCCATTCAGAACCAAGTTGAAGCAAAATAAAATAACTAGTCAGATTTTGGTTTCATTTCTAAACAGTTTGGTTTCTAATCTCAGTGCCACATTTGGAACACATCTGTGGGGACAGGAAAAAGAATGTTAAAAACACTGGTTTTAATTTTACAAGAGATCTGAAGTTAAAATAAGAGCTTATAGCCATAGAATAACTGTGGAACAAATTTTTACCACTATTTGTTTGTTTGTTTGTTTGTTTGTTTGTTTGTTTATCTATTTATCTATTTATCTATCTATCTATCTATCTATCTATCTATCTATCTATCTATCTATCTATCTATCTATCTATCTATCTATCTATTGGATTTGTATGCCGCCACTCTCTGTAGACTCGGGGCGGCTAACAACAGTAACAAAAAACAGCATGTAAATCCAATACTAAAACAACTAAAAACCCTTATTGTAAAACCAAAATTAACAGTTTTTATGTCAGTTGAAATAAAACTCTATCTCTGCATCCAAAGAAATTTTAATATTGTTATGACACATTTTGGGAGGCATAACTGATGTGAAGTTTTCATTCTGGATATTTGATAAACTTCTAAAATATTAAAGATATGTTATCTGCTCTACAGCATGATCATCTAGCCATCATTTGTGAATGTCAGTACTTTTAGAAAAGATCATGACTTTTGTTTCATGATAACTAATAACTAATTTTTCTTCTTTAGAGTGTTGGGTAAAAATCTTATCTGTTCTGAACCCAATCTGGGTTCATCACTAGAAAGATATCCCTACTGTTTGGACATGTTTTCCGTTTCACCTTTTCTTCATATGCTTTATCTTACAGTTTTTCTGCCTTTTAATGTATGTTTCCCAATCTTTCATAAAGCTTTCATGATTTTAATTGTTCAGTTGTTGATCTTCTATACATACATAATGCTTACTTTAAACAGTGAGACAATTGCACCCACTATTATTTCCTTCAGTGATCCCTTACTATTTTATTTGCTTATGTTAACTTTTAGTCTGTTTTTTACAGTTATGTTTCTGGTAGATTGAACTCTAGTTCTTTTTGTGTGAAGATTGATGCAAAGAATGAGTTGAGCACCTCTGCCTTTTCTCTGTTGCCTGTTACTTCCTTGCCGTCTTCTCTCTTTAGTGAGATTCTTGGGTTGTTTTTCTCTTTAGTATTTTCATCCAAGAAATCTTTTCCAAGTTCTCTCTGAGTTTTATTAAAATCAGCTCTTTTAAACTCTAAGATTCTGGTATCATTATATTCTATTGGTTGTGTTTACATTATGTTAAATTCCAGTATGAAATGGTCACTGTCATCCAAGATTCCTGCAGTTTCAAATCTCTCTATTACTTACTTACTTACTTACTTACTTACTTACTTACTTACTTACTTACTTACTTACTTACTTACTTACTTAAGTTGGAAGGGACCTTGTAGGTCATCTAGTCCAGCTCCCTGCTCAAGCAGAAAACCTATATCACCCCAGACAAATGGCAGGTAAATCTCTTCTTGAAAGTCTCAACTGTTGGAACATTCACAACCTCCGCAGGCAAGCCGTTCCACTGGTTGATCGCTCTCACAGTTGGAAAGTTCCTTCTTGTTTCCAGATTAAATCTCTCTTTGGTCAGCTTCCATCCGTTGTTCCTTGTCTGGCTTTCTGGTGCTTTGGTAAAGAGCCTGACCCCCTCCTCTCTGTGGCATCCCCTCTAGTATTGGAAGACTCTATCATTTCTCCCCTGGTCCTTCTCTTCGTTAGACTATACATGCCCATGCCCAGTATGTTTTTGTTTCCAGTCCTCTTATCATCCTAGTTGCTGTCTTTTGCACCTTCTCCAGTGTTTCAATGTCTTTTTTGTAGTGTGGTGACCAAAATTGAATGCAGTACTCTAGGTGTGGTCTAACTTGGGCTTTATAGCCCTAGCCATAGAGTGTATACCTCTGTTGAGTTTCTCAAAGTCCATCTGTATCTTGAGCCTGTCCTCTGGAGTATTGGCTACTTCCGCCAGCTTGGTGTCATCTGCAAATTGATTACTTCTGCTAGTTTGGTGTCATCTGCAAATTTAATTAGTTCCCACATCTAGATCAATCCACCTGGTTGTGTTGCTATCTATCCCACTTTTTAAAAAAATTTGCAGAGTAGTAGGTTATGGTCCACTTTGTCAAATGCTTTACTGAAGTCCAGGTAAATTAAGTTCACTGCATTTCGCTTGTCTATTACATCTATTATGTCTTCTTTCTTTGTAAATATTAAATCTAGTATGCTTGTCCTCTAATTCCCTCCTTTACCTTTGGGATAACAAAGTTGTCAGCTAGGTTGCTTAGGAACCTATTTGATTTCTCACTTGGTGCAGAATTAGTTTTCCAATTGATATCAGGGTAATTGAAATCCTCCATTACTATTGTAATATGTTTCCTATATATGTTTGTTAGTTGATTGGCAAAAGTGATATCTATTTTTTTCTGCTTGATTAGGTGGCCTATAGTATATACCTATGGCCATGTCATTTTTTAAATTTTATGTTGACCCATATGCATTTTAATAGGTTTTCGTCTTACTATGACAGATTTTTGTTTATTTGCACAAATACATGTCATAAGAAATGTAATAATCTCACATGAAAACTCTACCTTTTCAGAAAATGGTCATACTTATATCTTAGTTCCATTTCTTGTGAACCTATGGTATATAATAGTGTACAATAGTTTTATTTGGAGATACAGTATAACATATACAGTGGTACCTCTACTTAATAACGCCTCTACTTAATAACATTTTTAGATAAGAACCGTGTGTTCAAGATTTTTTTGGCTCTTCTTAAGAACCATTTTCTCCTTAAGAAACCGAACCCAGAAAACTTTCCCAGGAAATTTGAGAGCGGAACAAAGACCCAGCCAGTTTCCTGCCCTTCCCCCTTTAATCCCGGACATCTCCTGCTTTTCGGGGCTGCTAGAGGAGCCTTTCGGTGGCGCTTAAGGAGGCTTTGGCAGTCCAGAGAGAACAAAGCATTTTCCTTTCTCTGGGCGCTTGGAGAGAAAATAAATCTCTGCCAGCACCCAGAGAAAAGAAATGCTCCCTTCGCTTTGGGCAGCGACTGTCCTCCTCCTCTTCTTCCTCCTCCTCCTCTTCCCACCCAAATTCCAAGCTTTTATTTCTTTCCTAATGGGTTTGCACACATTATTTACTTTTACATTGATCCCTATAGGAAAAATTGCTTCTACTTACAAACTTTTCTACTTAAGAACCTGGTCATGGAACGAATTAAGTTCTTAAGTAGAGGTACCACTGTATATGTAACTTTGGTTATATTGAACTGCTCTGCAGAAAGGATTTGAAATTATGAAAAAGTGAAGTAAAATTTTTCGGGAGAGTCAATATTTTAAATGAAATGTGGTTAACTTTTCTAGCAGGAAAACAACCTCATGAAAATTAATTTGGTAATATTCTTAGAATACACTAAGTGAGGATACAGAATGTTTGCCATAAATCTGCATAAACACAAAATAATCCTAACAAGAAAGAATTTATAAACTGTATATCAATAGCCAAAATTACTTTTTCATTGCTTTCATTACTTTCCATTTGAGATGGGTGGACATCTTTTCAGTTTGATTGACTGATTATTGATTGTTATGTCCTCAGTAGTGGTGTGTTTTTCTTCATCTACCTTGTTTAATATATCTCTGTGAGGGAATATCGCCGGCTGACTCACCGGCCCCACGGCGCTGTTGCGGAAGGGGCCGGGCAGACTCGGACCCTTCCGATGGCGGCCGCCATCTTGTTTTCGGCCGAAATCTCGCGAGGCGAGATTTCGGCCGAGAATGCCCTTCCCACGTGGCCGGGCATGACGTCGGGTCCGGGCGGGGCCTGCTGGCCCTATTTAAGGGACAGCAGGCCGGGAAGAAAGCCTGTTCGCCCGGACCTGATGCTAAGAGCAGACACTCGGCTGTCTGCTCTTGGAGCCTTTCGGCGGCCGCGTGAGGCGGCCGTCATTTCGGGCCTCGTTAGAGGCTTGGGGCACTGCTCGTCGCTCGCTTCGCCCATCGAGGCTGCCGGTCTGCATATTTTTCAAGGAGTCTTGGGCAGCAACGGGCTTGCGGCAGGGGTCCCGCGTGAGGCCCCCACCCCCACCCCACGTAACAGGCGGCCGCGTGTTGCGGTCGCCATTTTGAGAGCCTCATCGGAGGCTCGGGGAACGGTTTGGGGGCTTCGGGTCCGGCGGGGAGGCCGTTTGGCTGTTGCCCCCCCCCTATTTTTGGGGGGGATCCTTGTGGTAGCCCCCTTGGGGATGTGGGGGGCTAGGGTGGGGGCTTGCGGGTGCGGCCCCTCCCGGTTCGTGGCCCCCCAAAAAACAATGAAAATAAAACAACATAAACACAACATAAAATAAAAAAGGAGGACGGTTGGGCCCTCGGTGGCAGCTTCATGCTGCTGCGCTGCCTGTTTGGGTAGAGGCCTTTTGCTGCCCTCTTGGGGCCTGGGGGCCCCAGTTCCCTCAGGTGTAAATTAAGAACCATGGCACATATTAATCATACTCCAATGAGACTGATGATGGTTAGAACGATGTCATATATTTGTAGGCAAGCATGGACATAGGCAGGAAAAGACCTATTGGTCCCTCTAGTCTGCCCTTGTCCTGTTTCTGTATTTGGTCTTGGGATGGCTGTATGTTTGTCCCAGGCATGTTTGAACGCTGTTGCTGTGGATTCAGCTACTGGGTCTGCGGGAAGTTTGTTCCAGGCCTTTACTATTTCAGTGAATCATGGACAAACTTCATTACAGCTATTATTTCACTTAATCAGGCCAGATAAATATTAACAAGGGAGATCAGAGCAGCAAACAGGAACTACTCTGAATATATCCTAAGATTTTTATTGATATTGCTTCTTCATTGCTTATTTGGCCCCTATGACAATCATTAAGTGTTGTACCACATCATTCTTGACAAATGTATATTTCATTATGTACCTTGAGAGCATATGCACCTAGACAAATTCCTTGTGTGTCCAATCGCACTTGGCCAAGAAAATTCTATTTTTGGTGTTTTTTCAGGGGGGTGGGGGACTCCTAACCAGGTTTGCCCCCTTCCCCCCCCCTGGCTCCTAGTGCGAGAGCACAGGCCCCTGGGGCAGCTTTTGCCGGGGCCTGGTGCTTTGGGGGCAGGGGGTTTGACCGCCAACCCTGGCCAGAGGGCCTCCGCCCCTTTTGACGGCTTGCCCGTCGGGGCCAGGGAGATTGGTCAAGGGGGCCACCACAGGGTGGGACCCTTTCGCTGCATTGTCCTGGGCTTGCGGCAGAGGGACTTGTTTCCCCCCTTTTTGTATGTATAGCCATGCGTGCGGGAAGGCGGGGCTCCCATGCCGCTGCAATGTACCCCTGCCCTGAAAGGGCAAGCCCCACCTACGGGGGGGGGGGGAAACTGGGCCCAGCCCATTTAATTATAACAACAACTACAACAACAACAATGGGGTTGGTTGAGGGACGACCACCCCTGCTCGAGAGCAGCCGCTCTCTGGCTAGGTTTCTCTAAGGGATTCGGGATCCCTTACATGGGGGGTTCGAACAGGCCTTTCGGTTCAACAACCTCCGGTTGGTTGTGGGACATAACGGCTTGTTCGGTCCGGGACAGCGTGAGAGGTGGCCATGGGGAGGGGCCTTGGGCCCTTCCCGGAGCCGCCCTTCACGAATCTTGGGGTCTCCCCATTCAGGGGGGTCCCCTGATAGGTGGGTGATGAATCTAGGTTGATTCACCACTCGTTTTTTCTTAAAAGGGAGTCAGTGAAGGTTCGTTCCTGACGAACTTTGTTTGGCCGGCTTCGCATCCTTGGAGGCGGTCGTGGCCATGGTAATGCAGTGTGGGGATGGAGCCCTTATGGATAAATGCGACATTAAGTCAGCATCCCGGCTCTTCCCTATGCACCCGGACGGCTTCGCGCTGTTGGGCTTCCATTTCAGGGGTGTTTTTAAGTGATCGGGGGTTTTACCCACGGGTGGCTCCCTCTCATGCTCTCTTTTGGGAGAGCTCGAGCACCTTCTTGGAGTGGGCGCCCGGGGGGCGCAGCGGCCCGGGCTCGGCGTTCACTACCTTGAGGGTTTCTTGATGGCGGGGACTGCGCGTGCAGAGCACTGCTTTGCTCCAATGCGGGTCTTCGAAGCCCTTTGCGTTCCGTTGGGGGTGCCTTTAGCCTCTCCGGGGACCGAGGGCCCCGCCACCGGGATTACCTTCCTCGGTATTGAATTGGACTCAGAGGTGCAATCTTTTAGTTTGCCCCTGGTCAAGTTGGCACAAATCAGGGATCACCTTGGTATGGTTCTGGGGCTGCGGGAAGGTCACTCTTCGGCAGCTACGGGACCTAGCTGGGATACTTCATTTTGCCCGCCGGGTCGTGGTGCCGGGCAGGGTTTTTCTAGGTGGTTATGTACTGCGATGATGGGGCTCTGTTTGCCCCATTATCGCACCCGCTTATGTGCAGGGGTCAGGGCTGACCTCTGCGTTTGGCGGAGTTCTTGAAACGTTTTAATGGGTTGTCTTTTTGGGAAGCAAGAGCTTCTTTTGGAAGCTGATTTGCAGTTGTGCTCTGGTACGGCATGTACTCGCGCTTTGGGTTGTGTTGGGTGACCAGTGGGCTGGTCTGCGTGGCCTCCTAATGAGGGCCTCTCCTTCGGTTAGGGATTTGACCCTTTTGGTAGCTCTCCCCCTTGATAGTGGCTCTAGAGCTTTGGGGTGAGCGGTTTGGGGGGCAGGACTGTGCATTTTGGTTGACAGCCTAGTGGTTGTCCGTGTTGTGAACGCCCTGTCCTCCAAAAGGGACAGGGTCATGCGGCTTGTCCGCCAATTATTTTTTGGGCACAGGTCCTTGTCCCTGACCACACTGTTTTTAGCTGGGCATGTCCCCGGGTTAGATAACGGGGTTGTGACGCCTCGGCCCATGGTCAGTTGTCCTGGTTTCGGACCCTGGCCCTGCGGGCACGGATGTCGCCAGCGGCTTTTCCTGTCCACCTAGGGGCCGGGGGGCTACTGTGCAGTAAAGAGGCGAGGCTTCCTGGGCTGCGGCACTCTTGGGAGTGTCTGGCACCCAGGGGGGGGGCTTCGCAGCGGGCAGGTGAACTGTTTGGGATGGCAGGCAGTATACAGGCTACCCCTATAGCTGGCCTGCCCCAGTTGTGTACCTGGCCATATTGGTGTCCAGCTTAGGCAGCGTGGCCTTTCGGTTGGGACTATTAGGTCCAGGTTGACCGGCTTCGCCTTGTTTAAGGCGGGGGCGGGGTTATTGGTTTTATGGCGTCTTCCGCAGTGTGACTGTGCGGGAAAGTTGGGCCGGGGCCGCATCGCGGGCCGCCGGGTCAATTTGGTGCCTTCCATCTCATTATTTCAGTAGGTGGGTGCGAGTATGTAGGGTTTGGCCAGGCCACGTATGGATCCCGCCATTCGGGAACGCTCGTTCTCGAGAGGCGCTGCCACTAGTGCGGTAACGGCCTCTCGATACGGAGGATTCGGGAAGTCGCCCGCCGGCGGTCAACGGCCTGTTTTAGGGTACGAACGGCCTGTTGAGGGTCCGGGTAAGATCTTAGGCCAGGTTCCTC
This sequence comes from Erythrolamprus reginae, assembly GCF_031021105.1. Taxonomy (NCBI): domain Eukaryota; kingdom Metazoa; phylum Chordata; class Lepidosauria; order Squamata; family Dipsadidae; genus Erythrolamprus; species Erythrolamprus reginae. Next base: position 195,902,736 of record NC_091952.1, on the reverse strand, counting down.
CTTTGGTCCCCTTCTCTTCAACCCCGCCAGGACGCGACCGACGGTGTTGCTTGGGGTCAGAGCGCTCCGAGACCACTCAGCAACAAGTTACCATCGGGGTGGGGACCCTGCCGTCGTGGCGGCTGGGTCCTGGCTGTCTGGCTGGGAAGACGGGGTGTGCGGTGGGACGGGCGTTTCCACCGCTTTTGCTGGGAGGGCGGCATCCCATTGCTGCGCCCAGGTGGTCCTGGGAGGGCGGCATCCCATTGCTGCGCCCAGGAGGTGCTGGGAGGGTGACATCACGTTGCTGTGCCCAGTTTATCCTGGGAGGGCAGCATCCCATGCTGCGCCCAGGTGGTGTCGGGGGGGCGGCATCCCATTGCTGCGCCCAGTGGGGCTGGGAGGGCGGCATCCCATTGCTGCGCCCAGTCGGTGGCCAGGGGCGGCATCCCATCGTTGCGCTCAGAGGTGTGCTGGGAGGGCGGCATCCCATTGCTGCGCCCAGTTGGTGCTGGGAGGGCGGCATCCCATTGCTGCGCCCAGTTGGGACTGGGAGGGCGGCATCCCATTGCTGCGCCCAGTCGGTGCCGGGGGTCGGCATCCCGTTGCTGCGCCTGGATGTGTGCTGGGAGGGCGGCATTCCATTGCTGCGCCCAGTTGGTGCTGGGAGGGCGGCATCCCATTGCTGCGCCCAGTTAGTGCCGGGGGCGGCATCCCATTGCTGCGCCTGGATGTGTGCTGGGAGGGCGGCATCCCATTGCTGCGCCCAGTTGGTGCTGGGAGGGCGGCATCCCATTGCTGCGCCCAGATGGTACTGGGAGGGCCGCATCCCATTGCGGCGCCCAGGTGATGGGTCTTGCCCTGTGGTGGCAAGGACCTGTGTGGGCCTGGGGGTCGTTTTCGATCTGCCAGGTTCGCGAAGCCTGCGGTGGCTTCGCACTGTGCGGCCCTCCGCGCAAGTGGTGTGGTCGAGATCCTCTTGGGGATCGCTTGGTGGGACGCCATTTCCCTTAGGGCCCTTCACCGGGTTAGACGGGGAGTTAAGGCCTGGGGTACGGTAGTCAGAAAGTTAGGCGGGGTGGTTGTGGCCCATCCCCGCATCACCATAGATCAGCTGTGGCTTTACCTGGCTGCCGGTCTTCCTCTGTCAGAACTGAGGAACACCACTTTCTTACAGGACCTGCAGTGTCTCTGCGTGAGCTGGCGCGGATAGAGGGGGGAGTCGGGGGGCCAAGATAGAGATCTGACCCCCGCTCCGTGGCAGGTTAGGGGCGGAAATCTGGGTGGTTTCAGCAACTGCGCGTTCTCCCTTGGGCATCTTTGGGGATGATTGACAGGTTCTCTCCAAGCCCATGGTGGGTGCTACCTGCGCACTTGGGGGGAACCTGTCTTTGGGTCCCGCTATTGAAGTCCCAGGGTAGGGGTGAGCCGGCGGGACCCCCCTCATGCAAGGGCATGGCAGGGTCTCAGGTGAGGGAGAGGTCCCTCACCTGGACCAGCATCGACTACGCCCATAGTTGCCCAGGAATGTTGACCTTTTACGTCATTTCCGCCCCGGAAGTATTTGTTTGACCCTGCAGGTCCATTTGGTTCCGGGTCATAGTTGAGTATGTTGATTTATGCAAATTTATGCTAATCCATGCTAATTTAATTAATAAATTATGCAAATTTATTATAATAAAAATGACCCAAGTTTAAATCCAGCTCTTGTGTCCGAGTCGTTACTCCGTCTCTTCTGCAATATCGCCGGCTGACTCACCGGCCCCACGGCGCTGTTGCGGAAGGGCCGGGCAGACTCGGACCCTTCCGATGGCGGCCGCCATCTTGTTTTCGGCCGAAATCTCGCGAGGCGAGATTTCGGCCGAGAATGCCCTTCCCACGTGGCCGGGCATGACGTCGGGTCCGGGCGGGGCCTGCTGGCCCTATTTAAGGGACAGCAGGCCGGGAAGAAAGCCTGTTCGCCCGGACCTGATGCTAAGAGCAGACACCCACCCGCCCTTCCCTATTTTGCAGTGTGCCTAGTGGGTCGCCTTCGGGGGCCGAATGGGAATTTTTTGCAGCCTCGCCCATTAGGCCAGGCTGTTTTTTCGCCCATTCCACACTGGGGAGATGGATGTGCGGTTAAGGGGTGTTTGTGTTTAATTAGGTTAATTGGCTTACCTCTGGTCATTGGGTAGGCAGGTTAGGGGCGGAAATCTGGGTGGTTTCAGCAACTGCGCGTTCTCCCTTGGGCATCTTTGGGGATGATTGACAGGTTCTCTCCAAGCCCATGGTGGGTGCTACCTGCGCACTTGGGGGGAACCTGTCTTTGGGTCCCGCTATTGAAGTCCCAGGGTAGGGGTGAGCCGGCGGGACCCCCCTCATGCAAGGGCATGGCAGGGTCTCAGGTGAGGGAGAGGTCCCTCACCTGGACCAGCATCGACTACGCCCATAGTTGCCCAGGAATGTTGACCTTTTACGTCATTTCCGCCCCGGAAGTATTTGTTTGACCCTGCAGGTCCATTTGGTTCCGGGTCATAGTTGAGTATGTTGATTTATGCAAATTTATGCTAATCCATGCTAATTTAATTAATAAATTATGCAAATTTATTATAATAAAAATGACCCAAGTTTAAATCCAGCTCTTGTGTCCGAGTCGTTACTCCGTCTCTTCTGCAACAGAATTTATGTTTATTTTGTAAGGCTGCAGTCATAATTTGACTTGTAGTTTTATACAATTTAACATAATTTGTCTTACTTTTGAGAAATCACGAACAGAATTACAAGAGGAGAAAGTTAGAGGTAAGTAGACTTTTAATGTCCTGCTAACTCTTTAACCTATGAATGAGTGTAAAATTATATTGCATCTGTGTCAATTTGCATAATTTACATTATGATTACAGGATGTACAAAGCCTTATTTATGAAAACAGTTTTAGAAAAAAAATGCTCACTTATTTCACAAATTGCTTGGGAATTATGTATTATTAATATCCATTCTGTTTCTGGCTTTAAAGTAGGTCTTCATAGTATAACTGGTTTTAATAGTCACTTTGTACAGTGCTGCTGTCTGTTTTTGACCTCTCACTTTTGGCATTGTTCTGCTGTGATTCTAATTCTTGTCTGTATTCAGGACTTTGATATTTGTAGTCTTTTAAAGATTTCATTTTCTTTCAATTTTTTCTGAAATAGTGGTTGTTTCAACAACAGGAGCTAAACAGAGATTAATGATAAAAAATAAGAATAAACATAAATAGCAGGAACAGCTGCCCGGGGCACGATCCATGTGGTTCTCTGGCTAGGAAACTTCATAATGGGAAGAGGGGGGGGGGTTAACCCTCTCCGGCCACAAAGCACTGGGTGACAGGAGCTGAAGCAGCTTTCAAAAAGCAAGGTTTTTGGAATTGGACTGCTTGAATGGATCCCCCCATTCCATACTCTCTTCCCCCCTGCCCGGACTCCTCTCCTACCCCTTTTATCTTATGTGGCTGGCGCATTTGGTCTGGGATCATCACCGCACGTTCGGATCTTCTTGGACTGCCGAGGTGGTGGTGGTGGGGAAATGAGTAGCAGAAGCTATCTCCATTTCCCATTGCCCCTCACCTCGGCAGTACAAGAAGCTCAGAACATGCGCCAATGCCTGGGATCATCACCGTGTGTTCGGAGCTTCTTGGGCTGCTGAGGTGGGAAGGGGAATGGGCGGCAACAGGTCTCTCTGTTCCCTCCCACCTCTGCAGTACCATGCACCAGCCGGAGAAGCTCTGAACAAGCTTCAGGGGATGCTGGCCAGCAGGAAGAGGAGGAACCGGCCCGACAATCTTTGTAGTCATGTGACTGCAAAGCTTGCTAAGCTGCTCCTCACCTTCCACGCCCTGCCTGCAATTTTTATTAGAAGGCGCTGGCCAGTAGGGAGAGGGAAGCTGGCCTAGCAAACTTTGCAGCCACGTGTCTACAAAGATTGCTGGACTGTCTCCCTCTCTCCCTGCTGGCCAGCACCTCCTGAAGCATCTCTTAGGTCAGCAGAAGCACCACAAGCCCCTCCCCTTCCCCATTTTGCTAGGCTAGCAAGCCTTCCTACATATCCCCTTGGGAACCCACCCCTGGCCTGACCAATAGAAATAACAAAGAATTGAAGAAATGTACATTATGGCAGTATATTAATGCTAGAAAGTTTTCTTAAATGTAGTGACACTAACTCTTCCCAATTATTTACATATTTAAATAGATCTACTCCAAACATGGCTAAGTCAGAATTTAACTCAGCTGCCTTATCTTAATACTAAACAGGACACTGTTATATTTCAGATTATATTTGTACAGCTGCTGTTAAAATTGATGTGACTTTCTGGAAGTATACATTATTCTCTGATATTTAAAAGAAGCTACAATAGATTGGACCTCTTTATATCAAGAATTTCAAAAAGCTTCTTCATTTTGTTAAATTGTCTAGAACAGTAATAAAGCAGTCTTTAAAAAATAAGTCTAATAATTTGAACATTCTATAGACATTTATAGTTATTATAATTTTTTTTATTTACGGTCAAAGTCCATGAATATAATATTAATAATAATTAAAAGGAAAAAAATCATTTACAGTTATTGACTTAGATCTTTGCATTTAGTTTCAGCAATCCGATTAGCATAAGAAAATAAAATTCTGCCTCTACCTCCCAGCAATTTGCCTCCTTGCAGCTAGTTTCACTTTCAGGTTTAGCACGCAGCCTCCTGAATCAGCTGTGTATCGGGAGGATGATAATCAGTTGCTTGTACTAATCAGACATAAATTGCAGTGGGGGTGGCTGGGTGGGGCTATATTCAGTGAATAAGCTGCAGCCAGGTTTTCATCCTGTTTTGCAGGGGTGGGGGGTTTAAAAGGGTGCATTTTGTACTCCGAAAAATACAGTATTTGTTTCTTTGTGTTCATACTTCTTTCTCTACATTTGATATAATCTGTGGATTATATATGAATGTTCAACATTTAGCTATAGGCTTAATTTATCAAGGCAGATTCAGATGTGCAACTTTTCAGCCTTTCACATTACCAAAGAAGGAACATGGTGTTGTTTGCTGATTCATGCCCTTATTTAAAGCCTTCCTTATTGGTGTATCGAGAAAAGAGCAGAAAGACAAGCTGCCTTACTGGCAAATAGTTACATACATGTAACCCCACTCTAATTTATAAAGTGAAAAAGGGGGGGCGGGGCGGATAACAAATAATGCAATGAATAATATCTGTATACAGGTAGTCCTCAACTTGCAACCTGAATTGGAACCAGAGTTCCCATTGCAAAATGATGCAGTTGTTAAGATAGCTGCACCCAATTTTACAACCTTTTTGGGTACCATTGTTAAGTGAATCACTGTGGTTGTTAAGTGAATTGGATTGGTGAGTGAATTCAGATTCCGTCATTGATTTACTTGTTTGGAACTGGCTGGGAAAGTTGCAGATGGTGATTACATGACCCTGGAATGGTAAATGCCAGTTGCCAATTGGTCAAATGTTCTCATGACCCTGGGGAATACTACAACGGTAATAAGTGCAAGAAGTCTGCTTAAATTTATTTGGTTCACTAAAGCAGCAATGTGTGCAAGAAATGATAGATTTGTCAGACTATTATGTGACAGTGCAAGCAGGAGCTTGCCAAAATCCAGGCAGTCTGTCAACATTACATGTTGGAGATAAATAAATTACTGTGTCTTAAGACAGAAATGCCATTGCATTTGATGCTTTTCTGTGATACATATTTATAGATTTCTGCTAATATTTTGTATTCCAGTGAGATCAGATAACAAGTTTTGCACCTATTTACAGTAATACCTTGTCTTACAAACTTAATTGGTTCTGGGACGAGGTTCTTAAGGTGAAAAGTTTGTAAGACGAAACAATGTTTTCCATAGGAATCAATGGAAAAGCGATTAATGCGTGCAAGCCCAAAAATCACCCCTTTTGCCAGCAGAAGTGCCTGTTTTTGCGCTGCTGGGATTCCACTGAGGCTCCCCTCCATGGGAAACCCCACCTCTGGACTTCTGTGTTTTTGCAATGCTGCAGGGGAATCCCAGTATGGGAATCCCAGCATCTCAAAAATGAGCACTTTGCTGGCAATGGAGGTCCGGAGGTGGGGTTTCCCAGTGAAGGGAGCATGAGTGAAATCACAGCATCGCAAAAACACCGAAGTCCTCGAAACCCCACCTCCAGACCTCTGTGTTTTTGTGATGTTGTGATTTCACTGAGGCTCCCCTCGCTGGGAAACCCCACCTCCGGAGTTCCATTGCCAGTGAAGTACCCATTTTTGCGCTGCTGGATTCCCCTGCTGGGACTCCCCTGCAGCATCACAAAAACACGGAAGTCCGGAGGTGGGTTTTCCCATGGAGGGGAGCCTCAGGGGAATCCCAGCAGTGCAAAAATGGGTGCTTCACTGGCAACGGAAGTCCGGAGGCGGGGCATCCCAGCAGCGGTGGTGGGTTTGTAAGGTGAAAATAGTTTGTAAGAAGAGGCAAAAAAATCTTAAACCCCGCGTTTGTATCTCGAAAAGTTTGTATGACGAGGCATTTGTAAGACGAGGTATCACTGTATTTATTTTGTTTACAATATGAACTTTTATCATGTATCTTTGTTATTTATGGACAGTACAAACAGATTAGAAAACTGATTTTCTAAGACAATAATTTAACACGATAACCCACCACATATCTCCCTTCTTTCCTTGATACAATTTGGAAATTATTTTAGAAAGAATCAGGACTGTAGTAATGGATTCTCAAAATTTGCATTTTCGTAGTAAGAGTTCCCTTCTTGTCTGGATTGAAATAATTTGAACTAGAATCCAAAAGCTAGAATTAATAGTAGAAGTAATTAACAGGAGAAGTAAAAATTACAAGAATTCCAGCAAGTATTGTTTTCAAAGGAGATCCTATATACTATCTCTATATGTCAGCATATCTCTTTATATTGCAGTATTAAGGTGCAAAACTCTTGTCCACTTTCTCCTCTTTTTTCTGCGCAAGGTGTTGCCTATCTTTGTCATTTTGTAGAATACTAGCAGTGTTCATATGTTCTTTGTTATGGTGTCAGTCTTCTTACTGTGTGAGAAGTAACTTTCACATCTGCCCGGGAATTGCTAGTGGCAGACTGAAAATTAATTATTGTAAATTATTTTTTGTTTTGAGTATTTTATCTGCCTATCAACTTGAGTTCCACAGCTGTATCACAATTTAGGCACCCCTAGTTAGATTGTAAATTTAGTGAATCCCTAAGTGAACAAAAGCTGGCACAAGCTCTGTATGGTAGAAAATGAAACACACTATAACATTGTAGGATCCAATTTGAGTTGGTCACTGGAACCAAAGGTTTATTTTTTCAAGCTTTCGGGGTTGAGCTGGACCCCATCATCATGGAACTTCTCTCTTTTCAGAATATGTGCACTGAGCTGTTCTACACATTATATTTACATGGTTCCTGGATGTATGTGGCTTTTGGTTGTTAATTAGCATGTTTAGGGCTGGCTATTAAGTCATTAATTGTTGTTTTCTTGTGCTGCAGTGCCCTAGGCTCCCAAGTGCTTGATGTGCTGGTGGTAAATCAGCATTCCTATTGACTAACAAAGTGGGTCCAATGATTTCTCTGGTTGTCCCTGCTCAGTCAACAATTGTCATAGTTGTGAAATTGAACACATATTGTTGTTCATTACAAGATGAGTTTGGGTCTCCTCTTTTAACTGCTCTTTCATGTTCTTGCAATCTGGTGGTTAGCTTCCTCCCCATCTGTTTCACATAGCGGCAGGGCAATCTGTGCTGGGAATCTGGATAAATGTACATTCAAAGTTTCTCACAATCTTTGCAGTGCATACTTAGGAACCTAAACAACAATTTATGACTTAATATCCAGCCATAAACACCCTAATTCAAAACTATCAATGGAGTCAGATTTTGCCTTCTTGTGCCTGTGTAAGGACTCCAGACTAATTCCTTGCTTGATTCCTGCTCTCCCTAGCTCTGCCAGTCTTTCTCCAGCACTAGTGTTTCTGGTTACTCAAATACCTGTTTTATCTGTAGCTTATCTTTGTTCATCATTCAGTTACCATCATTACTCTTTGTTTTAATTTTACCCTTATTTTTGTACCAGAAATCCCACCTTGCTGAGCTCCAAAAGATATTAGAATGTATACTCTATTTTTGGTTTTCTCACCATGAAACTATTTGTGCTCTATGTTACCCATGGGGGAAGCTCTGAAACTGAGAGAGACAAGAAAGCTGTTACAGAACATCTTTTGACACCTTCATTTTACCAATGAGAATGGACTGAAGTGTTGCAGAATGTGCATTAATTGAACAACAACAGCAAATACATTCTGGCTTCTTAATGTGAGATGTTGAGAAGGTACTTAAGGATTTCTGATACTCCAAGATCTGTACGAAGGCAGAACTTTTTATTTAAAATTCCCAGTTGGAATATGTGTTTGATTAAGGAAAGTCATATCTATTCCTAGTAATGATCCTTGAACATGCAGGCTGTTCAAGATTGTAGTTAGATTTGAAATTTGCAGGCTGTAGTTGGATTTGAAATAATGAAATTTGTAGTGATGAATTCAAAATCCATTTTGTTTTAAATCAAAAACAAATCACGTTATGAGAGCTATGTTGAATTCTTTAAAACCAGGCATAATTTGGCAGAAACAAAACCTGGAACATTTTTATTATTTTGGGTTTTGGCTGAAATAAAAATGCTGTTCAGAGAAAGGCTGATGCCTGTCATTTTCTTTCTCCTCTCAGCATCTCTCACTGACTTGCATGCCTCTTTGATTTTTCTAAAGTAATTCTGGAATATGACAGATATTTTTTCTTCATGTTCTTGCAAGGTAGCTTTTTCCAGGATCTGAGCAGTGAAAAGGTAATTTGCCCTTGAGCCAAACAGGTTTACTTAATTGCTGTTTCTGTTGTTATGTAGTTGTGTGCACATTATATTTTAGTTTTTTTTATCCTCTATTATCGGTAATCACAATTTTTTGAAAGTTAAAAAGAAAGATCAGGGGCACACATTTTGGCTACCCAGTTGTTTCTCCTTAACTGAATTGAATATACACTTTGAAAGGCTGCTTTGTATAGTGGTAGTCCTTGTCCCTCTACTCAGAGCAAACCTCATAAATTTTGTAATTGTCTCAGCACATTAACACAAACTCTATTGTTAAAAGGCTGAATAGAAAATATTAGTTAGCAATGACATCAGAAGTTCTGAATGTCTAAATGTAGGGTATTTAATTTGAAAATGCACACTTAAGTGTAATTATTGGCAGCATGGATCCTCTGAAACAATTGATTCACCCAGTAAAATGTTAAATTACCAGGCTACTTGCAGACAAAGCATACTTCTGGTTCTGTTTTAAATAACAAAACTGTAATATGCTACAGGCTACACTTGTTTGCAGAACATTGAGTTTAGAGTCAAAATCTCAGGCTTCTGGATAAATAACTAATACTTTAATTGCCTAGGTCTGTTTTCAGAAAGTATGTCAGAATATAAAATCAACAGATTAATTAGACTTCAATTAAAACAGCATTAGGGTATAAAGTGTAAAATTGCTGCTGTAAAAGTTTTATTCTTAGGTGGCACAAATTTATTCTTTTCATACTGTTAGACTTGTTAATAGCATGCATTCAACATGCATTTAATTGGATAGTTAATGGCACATATGGTGTTTATAAGAAATACACCTTCTCTGTATGGAGGAAAAATGAGCATACAGAGGGTTTTTTTAAAGGCATTGCCATGAGTCAAAGGAAAATGTTATCTATCCGATGGTTTATGCAGTCTATTTGAATGGTATTTAATAATAGTAATTTATTAAATTTATATGCCACCTTATTTTCAGTGGCTCTGGGAAGTTTACTAATTGTTAAAAACACTAAAACAAGGAAACTGCAAAAATGCAAAAACAATCCAAAACAAAAGAACAGAGATGACAAAGAAAGCAAATCTAGATGTGAACAAGGGAAAGGAAGAAAAGGTTTCGTTTACCTTTGCCAAAAGCCTTGGGCAAAGATGTGTGCTATCAAGGCTCTTCAAAATACCAATGGGGAGGGAGCATTCAAAGTTTTGGGAGAATCTGATTCTGAAGGGAAAACACTGCTACAAGTGCACTTCCAGAGTCCCGATAAGTGCATTGTTTAATCAATGGATCATGCTAATCCTGCCAGATTGAATCAGATAGTTAGATAGTATGGGATACAAGGACCTCTCATGTTACCAGATCCTATGCCTTGTAGCATTTTATTGGTAAAGACCAGCATTTTGAATTGTACCCAGAAGCAATTGGAAACCAGTGCAGCTTGCAAAGCGCAGATGTTAAATGGGAAAACCTATGCATGGCTATCTTTGCTTGGAACTGTAGTCTGCACTACCTGACGCTCCGGGTAGGCTTTAAGGACAGTCTCATATAAAGTATATTGCAGTAGTCAAGTCATGAAGTGACCAGGACATGAAAAGCTCCCTGTTGCCTCTAGTCTTGAATATTCTGTTCTACTGTACTTAGAAATAGAACAATATTATTTCCATATATTTAAACTTCTAGAAAGATTGATACTAAATAATAGCACTAAATATTTTAAAATGTTTACATGACTGTTAGCAGGATAAGATAGGTTAGCGTCACCCAATTCATTGCTCTTCAGAGGTGTAAAATGCTTCCAAAAGATATGTTGTCTGTGACTAATGAAAGTTATAGTCCAACACATTTTGAAAACACCAAATTACTGTATTTTTTGCACTACAAGACACACTTTCCTCACAAAAAAATGTCTGTGTCTTGTAGAGCGAATATTGCAGTAGTTGGAGGGAAGTTGGTGTAGCACCGGGGCCTGTCACAGCTGCCGTTATTCACTGCTGCCAGGGAATGCTGGAGGCTTTGCTGCTGAGCAGCCTCCTGCCACTGCCAATGATGGTGACAATCAGCGGTGGCGATCATCAGTGATAGGTGGTGATAGTGATAGGCAGTGGCAGCAATCCTCACCACCAAGAACAGTTGATTGGCTGTTGATTCCGGGAGGCCGATCTAACCACCAATCAGCTGTTCACCAGCAAAGGCTCTAGTGTTCCCTGGTGCTGATTGCTGCTGCCAAATGGTTGTTAAGTAAATCATGTGGTTGTGAAGTGAATTCAGATTCTTCCATTGATTTTCTTGTTGTGATTCCCACTGTCTTAGAACAGCTGATCAGCAGTGTTCTGGAAGGCCAATCCAACTGCCAATTAGCTGCCGGCAGCAGTAGCTCAGCTCAATTGACCAGTGGTGGGTGCAATGGAATGGAGCCCTGTTGAGCTGCTGGGGCTCGATAACATGCTAAAGCTGACCAGGCTGTTTGCATTTTGCTGCAAGGATGCTAGCCAGATGAATACTGGATAGATGCTGGGAAGCAGAGGAAGATTTTCCCCCCTTGTTTTTCTCCTCTAAAGCTAGTGTGTGTTTTGATCTGGTGTGTCTTATAGTTCAAAAAATATGGTAAATACAGAAGTTATAGTCTAAAATTTTCAGTATTATTATTAATCCTAGTGAGCCTTTTGTCAGATCTGAAGTCCGAAATGTATTTGTATTTCAGGCAAATTATAGCCTGTGAAATTCACTCTGCAAAATGAAGATAACTGTGAGCCATAAAATAATGTTGACATACCTTAGTGCCTACATGATAGGTTGTAGAGCTGTCCACAAAAAACCCCAAAAACCACCAGTGATTTGGAGGAAATGTAATATTTTCCTTTTGCCTTATAACAAACTAACTTTTTCTTTTTCTTTTCAATTGCAAATAGAAAAAGTTAATTGTTTTCTCCTTGATTATGGATTTGGTAGACATCGCCTTTCAGAAGACTAAACAGAAGGAGAAAGAATATAGAATTGTGCAATAAGTAATGAATCTAGTGAACCACAAGCACTAAATAGCCAGTTGTCTTTGGCTATGACAAGGCTCATTAGTGGCAAGTAGTGTTACTTTAGGTTGAAAAGCTAACATGTAATTTTATCTAATTCACACAAAAAGTAAATATTTTTGCAGCCTACAATCACATTCCCTTCCTAAAAAAAGTCAGAAAAGACAGGACACTATTTAATATGAAGAAAGTATTAATGAAACCCATTTTACTAGTTTTAGCTCAAACCTGAAACCAATATGAATTACAGAGTGGGCTTCTCATAGGAAATTTAATTTTTGAGCTTTACAAACATCCAGTTTCTGACATGTTTTTGTCTGTCTTGCCTTTCAGATGGCAATTACAATTTTATTTTTTCATGTCACAGTAAGTTTACTTTAAAATATTGCTTCTGGCATCCATTTTTAATAATGAAATTTGATGAAAGAGCTCTTGCTAGAAATAGAAGCTAAATACATCTGAGCCCATTGAAATTGAGTGGCTAATAAATTTAGTGAAATAAATGAATAAATAATGGTGTGGAATCTAAGGGCCTCTAAATCATTTAACCTCTCATAGTTTTTATATTTCTTTTCTAACACCTACAGTCTCTTGCCATTGATCATGCTGGTTGGAAATTCAAATGATGGAAGTTCAGATCCAAAATTTTGCAGGAATCTGGGTTGTTCAGTACTTACGAGGGTCGCCCAGGAAACAATGCACCACATTTTTTTTCTCAGCCTACAGTAATGGTATGAATGTGAAACTTTAGATATACATTATTTGAATTGTCGGAGTGCGTGTGTAAATTTTGCTTTTCTTCAGATAGATGTACGTTACAAGCAGCGTGTCGTCATTGAATTTCTCACTGTGGAGAAAGAAACTGTTGGGAACATTCACAAACATTTGTGTACAGTTTATGGGGAATCTGTAGTCGACAGAAGTACAATTAGTCGTGGAAGACATTTTGAGGATGACGAAGAGGTGATTCATACAGTGCAGAAATGGCTTTGTGACCAGAACAAGGAGTGGTACTGACAGGACATACACATCCTTGTGTCTCGCTGGAGAAAGGATGGAGATTACATGGAAAAATAGGGAGCGTAGAAGAAACATCATTCTTTCTTGTGTGTAAGTTTCATTGTGTTCAATAAATAATTGTTGAAGAAAAAAATGTGGTGCATTACTTTCTGGGCAACCCTCATATTACTGAAAGACTTTATTTGAATTCTATTCTGTGGAAAAAAGTTGAGATTAATCTGTTTAACTAATCAATGGAAAAAGATTTGTTGATATTTTCTATTGCCTATTTAACATTTTGCTTTTTTTTATCTTCACAACTTTGTTACCAAATAAACGGTCATTCATACAAGTGGCCGTGTTAAATAATTTTAGACATTAACCTTATATTTCCACCCTGGTGCTCTACTTGCCCAGTTGGCAAGGAAAATGGATGATTCATAGTTGGGTTACTTCATTTAGTTTAAAACCTGGTTTATCTTTTGAGTATTGGGCTTTATTTTGATTATTGAATAGTGTCCTGCCTCAAAATATTTCTTTCATGATACCATTCACTTTCATGATAAACATAATGGTATTGGAATAAGTGCACCAGTGTGCCTTTCGTCCCCTGTCTTTCCTTATCTCATTTATCTTTTCTTCCTTTCAAATATGTTCACCTATACTTTTATATCTTTTCTTCTATTCTTTTCTTTACTTAGAAACATAGAAACATAGAAGACTGACGGCAGAAAAAGACCTCATGGTCCATCTAGTCTGCCCTTATACTATTTCCTGTATTTTATCTTACAATGGATATATGTTTATCCCAGGCATGTTTAAATTCGGTTACTGTGGATTTACCGACCACGTCTGCTGGAAGTTTGTTCCAAGGATCTACTACTCTTTCAGTAAAATAATATTTCTCATGTTGCCCTTGATCTTTCCCCCAACTAACCTCAGATTGTGTCCCCTTGTTCTTGTGTTCACTTTCCTCTTAAAATACTTATATTATTACATATCTTTCTCTTCAATGTGCATTATGTATCGGACAAAATAAATAAATAAAAAACAAATAAATAAATAATAAATAAATAATAAATAAATAACTAATATTGCAGATGTAAATAGTAGGATTTATAACACAATAACAGAATGACACAGAGTTGAAGGGATCTTGGAGGTCTTCTATCCAGCCCCTTGCTCAAGCAGGAAATCCTATATCATTTCAGTTGACTAATCTCTTCATCACTTCATCATCAAGTGGTGTCTTGAAACATTGTGACTGTGATGTGGGAAATGAAACCAGTATGATCTTATCTACCTGACTGATGCTTAGCACATTTTGAAGATGTTATATGGGTTATCTATGTGAAGAAAAAATGTACGGTGTATATGTGCTTTTACATTCCTATATGGAAGATTTTTCTTTAACCTAGGCATATTTTGAGAAACAAAAAATAATTTTGAATGCTTCTGAATTTAAGAGTAAAACTGAAAACATAGACAGTTTACTCTCCAAGCTTAAAAAACACAATGTATTATTTTATTGACTTTGATTAAGTCCTGTTCTGTTCTGGTTCCAAGTAAATGTATTGATAATGGGGAAAGATTCTTAAAATAAAGTTGACTGTCATAAGAAATTAGTACAACTTAAATGAAAATGTCTGAATGGGAACGGTGACCTTTTAAATTCTAATTTGGGAATGAATTAACTACTGTGAAGTTTTATGAGTCACAGTGAATTATATGTATTAATTACTTGACAGTCTTGCATACACTAAAAGCAGTGGTTATCCAAATGGGTCTTCAGCTGCCAGATCAAGCTGAATGATATTAAATTGCTCGATCAGAATGTCACATCTTAAAAGTGTTTCCTGCTCTATTATTCTTTTAATAAAATGAAGTTGAAATATAGCATAGTTGAAACAAGAAAGTGACTATTTATTGTCTTCTTGATGCGCTGCAAAATAGAGAAAACTGCTGTTGGTGGATATTCAAATTCTGGTATCTTGTTTAGCTAGATTCAGAAATTTTAAATTATACATACTTCTCATGGATGCCTCATATTATGAGTTTTATTTTTAGAATATAAGCACCAAGGACTTCAAGAAGAACATCTATTATATAGACTGGCATTTTTTCTCACAGTATTAACTTTAATTTATTTAAGTATTTTCCATTTTTCATGTTCTCTGCAGCTAGATGCTACTGTTGTACATTGACAGCTCAAAGAGTATTTAAAAATGAAATGGTGCTTACTTTTATTTCGTTTAGACTGGATTATTAACCAGCCATACCTAATTCTGGAACCAGAATTAAGCAAGATACAAGATCAGTTTTATTTCCCTGATCTAGAGTTTCATTGACTTTAAGGGATATTCCTTAAAGGCTTGTGGGACTAAGCGCTAGGTAATTTTTCTGAGGATACAGCAGCAGTGATTAAAAATAATGTCACATAATTCTGTCTTCTAAGTCCTTCATTCTAGGCCTCCCTTAATTTATCAACAGTGCAGAATGGTCAGCCCAGGAAATAATACTGAGATTATAACTCTATTGTGTCATTATTGTCTGTTATAGTGCTTCTTAACTTCAGCAAATTTAAGACTTGGGAACGTCAAGTTCCAGAGTTTCCCTACTAGCATGGCTTGCTGGAATATTCTGAAAGTTGAAGTCCACACGTTAATGTCACTAAAGCTGAGAAATACCGGGTCTATTATATGCAAGGATAATGAGCCAGTGGACGCTTCATCGTAGCATAGTTGGAGCTATTCTGAAAATACAGAAGCCCAGTAAGAGTCTTAATTACATGGCTTCTATGCTCTGGGAAAAAGAAAACATTTGGTCTTTTTGAGCCACTATGGTAAGGGAATTTGGTCTTGCATGGGGTTAAATTGCTTCTGGCTGTGTTGGAAATAAAGTTAGAATTAGTTAGAATAACAGAGTTGGAAGGGACCTTGCAGTGCTTCTATTCCAACTGCCTGCTCAGGCATAGTAAGTTTTTATATTTCAGTAGAGTAGGAATGAACTATAGAATATACTTTCTAACTCATCTCTAGTATCCCCACTGGCCAGTGTTGAATTATTCATAGTTTGTGGCCACATCTAAGAACAGCAATTTTACTCAGAAATATAACAATAAGTAGTAGCCAAGAAGACCAATTGAAATGCACAGCATGATAATACGTTATTTTAGTTTAAGGTGTTGCATGACATACTTTATGAAATGATTAAGAAAGCTTCCATTATTTTTTTAAAATTATGAAAATGGAAGAATAGAATATTATACGTTGTTCATTTTAACAATATAGTAATTGATCTGGTATAAAAGTATTGTAAATTCAAATGCAATGGATAGTTTTTCAAATTTGGACAATGCCTATCTGAGTAAACTAGATCTTGTTGGTTGGTCAGCCATGCTTCCTTATAGATAGGTTATGATGACTCAGAAGAAAGTTGCTTTCTATTCTTTGCCCAAATACAGAGAAAAAACTCTAGGCTCCACAATAGTTCTTACTATGCAAGAAGATTACCACCAACTTCAAAGACAAACTCTTTTAAATATGAAATCCTGGTTTGGTAAGAAAACCTGTATCCTGGGCACAAAACGGTAAATTTGAATAGAATAGAATAGAATAGAATTCTTTATTGGCCAAATGTGATTGGACACACAAGGAATTTGTCTTTGGTGCATATGCTCTAAGTGTACATAAAATAAAGATACATTTGTCAAGAATTAAGAAGTACAACACTTAATGATTATTATAGGAGTCAAATAAGCAATGAGGAAACAATATTAATAAAAATCTTAAGGATACAAGCAACAAGTTACAGTCATAAGTTGGAGGAAATGGGTGACAGGAATGATGAGAACAAACTAGTAGTAATAGTAGTGCAGACTTAGTAAATAGTTTGACAGTGTTGAGGGAATTATTTGTTTAGCAGAGTGATGGTGTTCGGGAAAAAACTGTTCTTGTGTCTAGATGTCTTGGTGTGCAGTGCTCTGTAGTGACGTTTTGAGGGTAGGAGTTGAAAAGTTTATGTCCAGGATGCGAGGGGTCAGTAAATATTTTCATTGTCCTCTTTTTGACTTGTGCAGTATACAGGTCCTCAATGGAAGGCAGGTTGGCAGCAATTGTTTTTTCTGCAATTCTGATTATACTCTGAAGTCTATGTTGGTTTTGTTGGGTTGCAGAACCTAACCAGACAGTTATAGAGGTGCAGATGACAGACTCAGTGATTCCTCTGTAGAACTGTATTGGCAGCTCCTTGGGCAGTTTGAGCTTCTTGAAAGAACATTCTTTGTTGTGCTTTTTTGATGAAGTTTTTGATGTTAGGTGATCATTTTAGATCTTGAGATATGATAGAACCTAGAAATTTGAAGGTCTCTACTGTTTTGTCTAGTATTGTGAGAGGTGGTAGTATGGGAGGATTTCTCCTAAAGCCTATCACCATTTCTACGGTTTTGAGTATGTTCAGTTCTAATTTTTTCTGGTCACACCACGAGGCTACTTGTTCAACCTCCGGTCTGTATGCAGTTTCATCATTGCCACAAATGAGAGCAATCATTGTTTGCAAACTTAAGCTGTTTAATAGATGGATCATTTGAGATGTATTCATTAGTGTATAGAGAGAGGAGAAGTGGTGAGAGTACACAGCCTTGGGGTGCCCCTGTGCTAATTGTACAGGTATCTGATATGATTTTGCCTAGCTTCACTTGTTGCTTCCTGTCTGTTAGCAAGCTAGTGATCCACTTACAAGCGTTTTTAGGTACTGCTAGCTGATTTAGTTTAATTAAAAGAATGTCTGGTATGATGGTATTGAATTCTGAACTAAAGTCTACAAAAAGGACCCTAGTGTAGGTCTTTGGAGATTCAAGATGTTGTAGGATGTAATGCACAAACATATTAAAAGCATCATCTGTTGATCTATTTGCTCGGTATGCAAACTGAAGGGGGTCCAACAGTGGATCCGTGATGGTTTTCAAGTGGGACATATTGACAAGAAATAATATGTAATTTCATGGGAAGAAAAACAAAAATGTGCCTGGAAAGGCAAAAGGAACATGCCTATTGATTGGATAGATTATTACCTAATTCATAGTAAGAAATTACAGTGGTACATCTACCTAAAAACGCCTCTACTTACAAACTTTTCGAGATAAGTGTTCTGGTCTCCGGCTAAGGCCTCTGTTAATTGGAATAAAGGCTTGCTGAATGCAGAGATTTGTAAAAACAAAAACATCATCTTTATTTTTCTTCCTTCTGTTACAAACTGCGTCATCGGTATGCAGTCACTTTTATCTCAGTCTTTAGTAGTTAAGAGCAGCATAAGCATTCTCAAAGCATTCCTCCCTTCATCTTAAGATTTATGGCTAGGCAGCATTAGCCCAGGGTAATAGAACTTTAACCTGCTGTCGCTCGGTGAAACCTCTGGACTGGCACAGGAGTTCATGGCCACCATGACAGCCATGGACCTGACCCAAGTAGTACAGGGTCCGACTCATGAGGGGGGGCATGCACCCGACATGGTATTCCTCTCTGAGCAACTGAGTAATGGTCTGAGACTAAGGGGCTTAGAAGTGTTGCCTTTGTCATGGTCAGACCATTTTCTACTGCGGCTTGACTTCCTGGCTCCAATCCTTCCCCGCAGGGAGGCGGAACCGATTAAGCTGTTCCGCCCCAGACGCCTGATGGATCCAGAGGGCTTTCAGAAGGCGCTTGGGGTTATTCCAGATACACTCGTACACAGTTCGGCAGAGTCTCTGGCTGAGGCCTGGAACAAGGCTGCAGCGGAGGCTCTTGACCGAATTGCGCCGTTGCGACCTCTCCGCGGCACTAGACCCCGTAGAGCTCCATGTTACAACGAGGAGCTCCGGGAGTTGAAACGCCAGCAGAGACGTCTAGAGAAGCGATGGAGGAAGAGTAAGTCCGAATCCGATCGAACACTTGTAAGAGCACATGTTAAGACTTACAAAGTGACGCTCAAGGCGGCAAGATGCGCGTATCATTCCGCCTTGATTGCATCAGCGGAATCCCGCCCGGCCGCTCTGTTTAGGGTGACCCGCTCCCTTCTTAATCAGGGGGGAGTTGGGGAGCCCTTGCAGAGTAGTGCCGAGGATTTTAACACGTTTTTCGCTGATAAAATCGCTCGGATGCGAGCGGACCTCGACTCCAATTGGAATACAGAGTCGACTGACAACGAGTCAGTTGAGGTGAATGGGGCACGTACTTGTCCACCTGTCTGGGAAGAGTTTGATCTGGTGACACCTGATGAAGTGGACAAGGCCATTGGAGCTGTGAGTTCCGCCACCTGTTTACTGGATCCGTGTCCCTCCTGGCTGGTTTCGGCCAGCAGGGAGGTGACACGGAGCTGGGTCCAGGAGATTGTCAACGCTTCTTTGGGGAGGGGGTCCTTCCCGGATCCCTACAAGGAGGCACTTGTGCGCCCCCTCCTCAAGAAGCCTTCCCTGGACCCAGCAATTCTCAACAACTATCGACCAGTCTCCAACCTTCCCTTTATGGGGGAGGTTGTTGAGAAGGTGGTGGCGCTCCAGTGGTCCTTGGAAGAAGCCGATTATCTAGGTCCTCAGCAGTCAGGATTCAGGCCCGGCTACAGCACGGAAACTGCTTTGGTCGCGCTGATGGATGATCTCTGGCGGGCCAGGGACAGGGGTTTATTCTCTGTCCTGGTGCTTCTTGACCTCTCAGCGGCTTTCAATACCATCGACCATGGTATCCTTCTGTGCCGGCTGAAGGGGTTGGGAGTGGGAGGCACTGTCCTTCAGTGGTTCTCTTCCTACCTCTTTGGTCGGTCGCAGTCGGTGTTAGTGTGGGGTCAGAGGTCGACCTCTAGGTTACTCCCTTGTGGGGTGCCTCAGGGGTCGGTCCTCTCCCCCCTACTATTTAATATCTACATGAAACCGCTGGGTGAGATCATCCAAGGGCATGGGGTGAGGTATCATCAGTATGTAGCTGATACCCAGCTTTACATCTCCACCCCTTGTCCAGTCGGCGAAGCAGTGGAAGTGATGTGCCGGTGCCTGGAGGCTGTTGGGGTCTGGATGGGTGTCAACAGGCTCAAGCTCAACCCGGATAAGACGGAGTGGCTGTGGGTTTTGCCTCCCAAGGACAATTCCATCTGTCTGTCCATCACCCTGGGGGGGGAGTCACTAACCCCCTCAGAGAGGGTTCGCAACTTGGGCGTCCTCCTTGATCCACAGCTCACATTAGAGAAACATCTTTTGCCCATTAGAGAAATGCGTTTGCCCAGGTTCGCCTGGTGCACCAGTTGCGGCCCTATTTGGACCGGGAGTCACTGCTCACAGTCACTCATGCCCTCATCACCTCGAGGCTCGACTACTGTAATGCTCTCTACATGGGGCTACCTTTGAAAAGTGTTCGGAAACTTCAGATCTTGCAGAATGCAGCTGCGAGAGCTATCATGGGCTTTCCTAAATTTGCCCATGTCACACCAACACTCCGCAGTCTGCACTGGTTGCCGATCAGTTTCCGGTCACAATTCAAAGTGTTGGTTATGACCTATAAAGCCCTTCATGGCACTGGACCAGAATATCTCCGGGACCGCCTTCTGCCGCACGAATCCCAGCGACCAGTTAGGTCCCACAGAGTTGGCCTTCTCCGGGTTCCGTCAACTAAACAATGTCGTTTGACGGGACCCAGGGGAAGAGCCTTCTCTGTGGCGGCCCCGACCCTTTGGAACCAACTCCCCCCAGATATCAGAGTTGCCCCCACCCTCCTAGCCTTTCGTAAGCTCCTTAAAACCCACCTCTGTCGTCAGGCATGGGGGAATTGACATGTTCCTTCCCCCTAGGCTTATAAAATTTATGCATGGTACGCTAGTGTGTATGATTGGTTTTAATTTGTGGGGTTTTTAAAATTAATTTAAATATTGGATTTGTCTTACATTGTATTGCTATTGCTGTGAGCCGCCCCGAGTCTGCGGAGAGGGGCGGCATACAAATCTGATTAAACTTAAACTTAAACTTAGAAACTATAATTAAAAACACATAAAACAAAGCTTACTTTCAAAGCTGCAGAAAGGCACCTCCATATTGATTCATAGCAGAATTGTCGACACCTGGACATGATGAATTAATTACTTAATTAATTAACCTGTTCATCTCCTAATATTTCTTCTCTGATACTTGTTCCCTTCATCTCTGTAATCGTCTGAAAGAAAGATTTACCCATCTGATATCTGTCTCTCCTTCGCTTGAGTCTGAGCTCCTAGGATCGTCCTGAGGTTGGTCTCCCCCTTCTTCCTCTGTCTGTAAATCAGGACCTGTCACTAATTCATAAACACTATCTGAATCAGAATCTGCAAAATCCTCAAACTGAACAAGAGTATACACAACAATAAGGAACTGGGTGTTCAAGATTTTTTTGCCTCTTCTCAAGAACCATTTTCCACTTACAAATCTGAGCTTCCGAAACTGTAACTGGAAAAGGCAGGGAGAAGCCTCCATGGGGCCTCTCTAGGAATCTCCTGGGAGGAAACAGGGCCGGAAAAGGTGGGGAAAAGCCTCTGTGGGGCATTTCTAGGAATCTCCTGGGAGGAGATTCCCTGTGGTTTCCCCACTCACACGCATTATTTGCTTTTACATTGATTCCTATAGGAAAAATTGCTGCTTTTTACAAACTTTTCTATTTAAGAACCTGGTCACGGAATGAATTAAGTTCATAAGTAGAGGTACCACTGTACTTTATAATGTCCCATCTAAAAGCTAGCTGCTCATAAATATTAGCACAGAAATCAAATATGGTAACCCAGTCCTTTCCACAATAATATCTATATTGAAATATATCCAATTATATCCACATTGAAAAAAAAAAAAAAAGAACAGGCCAGCAGGGGATAAATACTGTACTTGTATCTATATAGAATGATGACTGGAAAAAGGGTGGAGAAATTGTTAGAACCTTAAACACAAGCAGTCTATTGAGATCATAGAATATTTTTTTCCCGAGCTCATCTTGTTCAGAGAACCTTTTGATACTAAGCCAGTGAAATAAAATATTGCTCAATTATGTACATGATAATTTTAGTGAATTGTTTATAATTATTTAATTATATTTTAAAAAAAGCTGAAGTAGGAAATGTTTTGATTACCAAATGTTAGTTAAGAATAGAAACTAAAATGGAAAGCCCAGACTTTCCATAATTTAATATACATTTGTCCAGTTACGCTCTTGACTTTAAAAGCTGACTTTTAAAAAAGGCCCTGTAGATACAGTATCTGATTTCTGGATATCTAATTTCAAAGCAGAACTGATCAGAAATGGTACTTGCTGTTTCATCTAACTAGGAAAGTACCTATTTCATAAGGCTGTTGCTGCTGCTACATCAATATAACATGAGATTAAACCAGGTCTGTATGGTATACCGGGTTATTAGCACATATATTGGGTCATTGAACAGTTTAGGAAACCTTCAAAGCTGTTTTGGTATTTTAGATACTATAATGACAATTCTGGTGAAATTGTAGCAAAGAAACATGAATATAATTATAAAAACAATTTCTTGAGAAGCAATGCTCTCTACATGGGGCTACCTTTGAAAAGTGTTCGGAAACTTCAGATCGTGCAGAATGCAGCTGTGAGAGCAATCATGGGCTTCCCAAGATATGCCCATGTTACACCAACACTCCGCAGTCTGCATTGGTTGCCGATCAATTTGCGGGCACAATTCAAAGTGTTGGTTGTGACCTATAAAGCCCTTCATGGCATCAGACCAGAATACCTCCGGGACCGCCTTCTGCCGCACAAATCCCAGCGACCGATTAGGTCCCATAGAGTTGGCCTTCTCCGGGTCCCGTCGACTAAACAATGTCGTTTGGCGGGACCCAGGCGAAGAGCCTTCTCTGTGGCGGCCCCAACCCTCTGGAACCAGCTCCCCCCAGAGATTAGAACTGCCCCCACCCTCCTTGCCTTTCGTAAAGTTCTTAAGACCCATCTCTGCCATCAGGCATGGGGGAACTGACACATCTCCCCCGGGCCTATACAATTTATACATGGTATGTTTGTGTGTTTGTTTGCTTTTAATAATGGGTTTTTTAGTGTTTTTAAATCATTAGATTTGTTCTTACACTGTTCTTGATATTGTTGTGAGCCGCCCCGAGTCTACGGAGAGTGGCGGCATACAAATCTAATAAATAAATAAATAAATAAACAAATAAACAAATAAACAAACAAACAAACAAACAAATAAATAAATAAATAATCTTTCCATGAGTTTGAGATAATTTTGAAAGGCATCATGTTTCTTTTCCTATTTTTTCTGTTATTTACAGTTGCAACAAATAATTTTCCTAGATATATAAAAATCATTTGATTAAAAAGTGAAGAATGTTGTTGCCTACACTGTGAGAAAAGTTGATATTCAAGCAATTTAGAAGGTTTCCATTGTGAGTCCCAATTTGTGACCAATATTGGAATGTTAAAAGGAGACAAAAAGGACTCCAATTGTTGCATTTAACTTCAGCTAAGCTTAATTACAGCTATTGAAAATAAATGAAATCTCCATTTGAAAATAAGCAGGATTGTATACCCCTATGCCAGTTTGAACTCTGGCTGTAATTGGGTCTATTTAAGAATAATAAAAAACTTGTGGGAGATAAATTTGGAAATAATAACAACAGCAGTGAGACAATATTATACCTATTAAATGCACTATAACAAAATCTTACTAAACACTGTGTAGGTGATTTGCTTTTTGTTGAAACTTTTTACCAGATGGCGAACCTGTGGCTCACGTGCTGGAAATGGCATGCAAAGCCATTTCTCTAGTCATTTGGATCTGTTGCCCAGTAATGGGCAGCCAAATTTTTTACTGCCACACTGTGGGCGTGGCTTATTTTGTGGGTGTGGCTTATTTTGTGGGTGTGGCTTATTTTGTGGGTGTGGCTTATTTTGTGGGTGTGGCTTAATGGTCATGTGACTGGATTGGAATGGCTTGCCGGCCATGTGATCAGGTGGGAGTAGCTTGAATGATCATCACCGTTCAAGTGAACTGTTACGTCCTCAACTTACAACCTTACCAGTGTCGCTCGCTGGGGTGACAATTTGTTTCGCGTTTCCCATGCTCTCCTTCCTGGGTCGGCCCCCCTGCCTCAGGCTGGGTAGCTAGGCGAATGGGTGCTGCCTGAAGCCTAAATGCTGCCAGCGGCGCTTTCACCCACGCCTTCTGCTTGCACCTCAGGCCGGAAGTGGCCGCATGAGGTTGGAGGGGAGCTGAGCAGGAGAGAGGGAAGCTCATCCGACGCCACGAAGGAAGAAAGAGAAAAAAAGCAAGGAGTGCAGACGCAGCAGCAGCAGTAGGGGAAAAAAGGAGAGCCGAGCCGAGACCAGTAATCCAGGAAGTGACAGCCACCGATTAGCTGGAGCTGTACACGTATCTTTATTTCCACTGGTGGAACTCTGTTCCACCCCGTCCTGCCTGCTGCCCACCCCCGCTGTTGCCCCTTGCTCTTCCGGGTTGTGATATGCCTTCCAGCAGGTTTCTGGTCCTTATGTGTGTGCAAAGACCAACAACAGGTGTGCATGCCAAAAGATGCAGAGAGGGGATCCAAGCAGTCTGGAGCACTGGTGGACGAGCAGCCGGTGAGGGCTGGATGGTGGTCTATCTGTACAGATGCCCCCGTGGCCTGGGCTCCTTCCCACTGGGAGCCACTGTTCCCTAGCTATCAGCAGCTCTCTCTGTGGCTCCCCTCCTTGCTAGTGCCACGCGCCAGCCGGAGAAGCTCCAAATATGCGGCCTTGCCTGGGCTCCTCCCTGCTGAGAGCCACTTTCCCTGGCCGGTGGCAGTGCTTTCTGCATCCCTTCCCACCTTGACAGCCATCAGCTGGGAATGGTGGCTCTCAGTGGGAAGGAGCGCAGGCAGGGCCACGTGTATGCAGCTTCTCTACCGGCTGTCCAGCCACCAAATGCTGCCCTGTGCGCCTGAGTTTGAGCAGCTACTAAATGAAAACAGAGTAAGGAAGCGCGGTTGGAGGCAAGCAAGTTGGGTAGGTTTAATGCAAGAGGGAGAAAAAGAAGGGTTAGGAATCCTTGTGGGCCTGGCTGCCACCTGTTCTTTACCCTCTCCCTCCCTCTGCCTAGTTTGAAGTGGTCTGAAGTGGTTTGTTGGAGAAGGGAAGGAAGGGAGGCTCCAGAAGAGCGGCAGCAGTAATGGCAACCTAAGGGGGAAGGGCAGGAGCAATTGGGTGTACAGGGCAGCAGGGCAGTATTTGCCGCCTGCTGCTCCTTCCCCTAACCACATTGGATTTCTACAAGTTTGAGTGGCAGCTAAATGAAAACAAACAGGGAATTGAAATGTGGTTGGGAGAAGCAAGTAATATATACCTCATCTTGTATAATCACTACTATTCATGTGAAAAGAGAATGTTTTAATATTTCATATTTCACATTTCATATTTCACATTTATTTATTTATTAGATTTTTTATGACACTCTTCTCGAGGCGACTCAGGGCGGTGTACAACATTAAATATAACAATACATACTAAATCTAATAACTATAAAATATGAAAATTTACTAAAACATTTTAAATGTTTATTTGGACTGGGAGTCATTGCTCACAGTCGCTCATGCCCTCATCACCTCGAGGTTCGATTACTGCAACACTCTCTACATGGGGCTACCTTTGAAAAGTTTGGAAACTTCAGATCGTGCAGAACGCAGCCGCGAGAGCCATCCTGGGGCCTCCAAGATTCGCCCCCATTTCTTCAACACTCCGTGGCTTGCATTGTCTGCCGATCGTTTTCCGGTCACTATTCAAAGTGTTGGTCATGACCTTTAAAGCCCTACATGGCATTGGACCAGAGTATCTCCGGAACCGCCTGCTACCGCACGAATCCCAGCGACCGATAAGGTCCCACAGAGTTGGCCTTCTCCGGGTCCCGTCGACTAAACAATGTCGTTTGGTGGGCCCCAGGGGAAGAGCCTTCTCTGTGGCGGCCCCGGCCCTCTGGAACCAACTCCCCCCGGAGATTAGAACTGCCCCCACCATCCTTGTCTTTCGTAAACTACTCAAGACTCACTTATACCGCCAGGCATGGGGGAGTTGAGACACCTTTCCCCTAGGCTTTTTTATACTTCGTTTTATGTTTGGTATGAATGTGCTGTTTGGTTTTTTAAATAATGATAGGGTTTTATATGTTTTTAATATTAGATTTGTTCCACTACTATATTGTTTTTGTTACTGTTGTGAGGCGCCCCGAGTCTTCGGAGAGGGGCGGCGTACAAATCTAATAAATAATAATAAATAAATAAATAATAATAATAAATGACCCCATGTACACTCACACGTACTGATATATAAATCAGTATTCTTCCTCATGTAACTGTAAAGTCCCTGTGCATTCAATTTCCCTTAAATTTCATGAAATAGAATGGTGATGAGCTCATTCTTTACCTTTCCATTTGTGAAAAAAAAGTTATTTCATGTTTGTATCAGAGATATGATTGTGCCAGATTTTCATCTTTTAGATTTCTTCCCCCTCTGCTCCCATGCGATAGCGTATGAGATTTTGATATTTTTTCATAAGACCATTGGGGGAGATCACAAAAAATCCAAGTACATCTTATAGAGCCTGAAAAAATTACTGGTCCTCTTTCTGGGTTCAGTGGAAACTTGTTTTCTAAGCCTAATTACTGTGAATATTCAAAAGACAGAACTGTTGTGCTAGGTGACAATATATATTGACATGTGCTATATTTCTGATCTTTTAATGATGTATATTGTGAGAGATGACAGTGCATTTTAATCTAGCTATTAACAGTGGTACAACATGTATATATTTCACATTTTAAACATTTTTTTCCATCTATTAGGGCAGTGATTTTCAACCTTTTTTGAGCCGCGGCACATTTTTTACATTTACGAAACCCCGGGGCACATTGAGCGGGGGGTGGGGGGGCTAAAAAAAGTGTGGACAAAAAAATTCTCTCTCACTCTCTCTTCCTCCCTTTCGCTCTATTTATCTCTCCCTCTTTCTCTCTCTCCATCCCTCTTTCTTTCTCTCTCTCCATCCCTCTTTCTTTCTTTTCCTTGCTTCCTCTCTTTTTTGCTCTCTTTCTCTCTCCCTCCCTATCTCCCTCTATGTCTTTCTCTCTCTCTCCTTCCCTCCCTCTCTTTCTCTCTCTTGCTTTCTTGCTCTATCTTGCTCTCTCTCTCTTTCTCTCTTGCTTTCTTTCTCTTGTTCTTTTTCTCTCTCTCTTGCTTTCTTGCTCTCTCTCTCTCTTGCTTTCTTTCCCTCTCTGAGCTTTGCGGCACACTGGTTGAAAATCACTGTATTAGGGTATAAAACAAACAACAATTAAACTTTACAAACAATAAATTAAAATAAAAAGAGCCAGTGATAATAAAGTACAGTATTCTGCTTCAAAAGATTAAAAGTCAAGAATAATTTTAGTAGACCATCACATAACTTTTTTTAAATACAATGTCTTCTTGGAGTTGACCTGCATATCTAGCAATTTCATGAGTATGTTCATACTTCTTTTCTCTTTTCAAGCAGTATGAATATCATCTGCCACTGCCTTTTTTCAGGATGTGTTTTCAATTTCCACTCTGGCTTAGACGCCTGGAATTTCCTGGTATTCTCCATTTATGCACTGACCAGACCTAGCCTGTCTTAATTTCTGTGTCTAGATAAGAAAAGCCATAAGAAAAAAGCCATTGCTGAAACAAATTAGGTTTGCAAACTGGCTTAAAAGCCAAAGACCACTCCCACCAACACTGACAGGACAAGCCACTCGAATATGAAGTGAGAGCAAATCCCAATCCTTACTAGCACTGATGTTGTTTATTTTATTTATTTTGTCAAGTATGTATTGATAGTATACAAAGATATAACTATGTTTATATACATGATATTGGTACTAATAATAGAGCAACATTAGGACAGGGACGGTAGGCACATGGTGCACTTATGTACGCCCCTTACTGACCTCTTAGGAATTGGGTGAGGTCAACAGTGGATAATCTAAGGGTAAAGTTTTGGAGGTTAGGTGATGATACTACACAGTCAGGTAGTGAATTCCATGCATTAAGTACTCAGTTGCTAAAGTCGTTTTTCTTACAATTGAGTTTGGAGCGGTTTATTTTGAGTTTGTATCTGTTGTGTACCCGTGTATTGTTGTCATTGAAGCTGAAGTAGTCGTTGATAGGAAAGACGTTGTAGCAGATGATTTTAGGGGCTATGCTTTGGTGTGTTTAAGGTGCCGTAATTCTAAGCTTTCTAAGCCTAGGATTTCAAGCCTAGTTGTGTAGGCTTTTCTGTTGTTTGTGGAGGAATGGAGGGCTCTTATCGTGTAGTATTTCTGTACGTTTTCTAACATATTTATGTCCGAAATGCAGTGTGGGTTCCAGACATATAAGCTGTATTCGAGGATTTATCTGCCAAAAGTTTTGTATGCTCTGGTTAGCAGTATGATATTACTAGAGAAGAAGCTATGTAGGATTAAGTTAATAACTATTGAAGCCTTTTTGGCGATGTTGTTGCAGTGGCTTTGGCACTTAGATCATTTGATATGAGCTATGATATGTTATCTATGTAGTTTGGATAATTAAATGTCTGCAAGAAAATAACCAAGGCTAGAGAGCACCAAAGACTCCCAAGAATCAGAGAGATATGCACTTTAAGAAAAGCAAACTTTATGAAGATAAAAACTAATTTCTGTTTTGCTAGCATAGAAATTTTATGCTTGAATCAAACTAGTGACTTTTTAAATGTAGTTTTCATAAAATATTGTGAAAATATTCATTTCAGGATAGTGGACCAATAATCAAACTGATTCATATTGGATCTCCTTAGATGGTTGCAAGATGCATTCATCGGCACATAAGGTTGTGAATAACCTTTTCATTCAAACAGTGTGTATCGTGTACCAGTTCCGTCTGTTAACAACTTCGACATTTTTCTAGTCCTGTGAATAAATCAAGTTTATTTTTAGTCCTGTTTTGAACTACTTTACAAATATATGCTCCAGGCTTCCTTCATTTTTGATGCAATTTTATCCACTGGAGACATTCATTATTCTTCCTTCACTTTGTGAATATTGTTTTCAGCCTAATGCATTTAGCAGTCTAACTTTCTTAACAGCAAGCACCTGGTCTTCCATTCATTTATAATTTTAAATGTAATGCTGGAAACTCATACAGTGATTTCTTTCCCTTAGATATATGGTTGTCTTTTTGCTGTCTTTTCTGGTTCTTCATAATTCTTTGTACAGTAGTGCGTAATACTCAAATGGTTTAAGGTATATGTATGTATGTGTGTATGTGAATCATTTTCCACTTACAAACCTGAGCCTCCGAAACTGTAACTGCGAAAGGCAGGGAGAAGCCTCTGTGGGGCCTCTCTAGGAATCTTCTGGGAGGAAACAGGGCTGGATATTACTATTATTACTATTATTACTATTATTACTATTATTACTATTACTATTATTACTATTACTACTATTACTACTATTACTATTACTACTACTACTACTACTACTATTACTATTACTATTACTATTATTATTGCAAGGCCCAATGCAGGCCACATGTGAGTAGGAGCTGGGAGAACCAAGATCATGATCATTGAGTGGGTGAATGACTCATTTAATGACCATTAGAAGACTTAAGGTGTGTGGACTTCAACTCGCAGAATTCTCAAGCTATCTTAAAGTTGTGAAGATTGAAAAACTTTTTGATAGAAATCATAGATGATTTCTAAACTCAATCTTTCCCTTTTCTGTGATTTGAAGAATGGTTTCTTCAGTGCTTTGAATTTTGCATAGTTTGCACATTTTATTTTTACAAACTTATTTGAGATTCATTCTCTCTCCCTCCCTCCCTCCCTCTCTCTCTGAATTTTGAAGTCTTAACATAACTTGTGATGTTTGGGACTTATTTTACATAACTTGCTAAGCTGCTACGTTGTTCCTTGTGTGATCATATGTCTACTCAAATGCTCTATAATCTAATCTTACAGTTTGGGATATGCAAGATGCTACATAATTCCAAATTTGATTCTTTAGTTTTGTTTGCAATGGTACTTTCACCATTTCAATTTCCATTTGCTAGTCCATTGCCCAAAGATATTTTTACCATAGTAGTACAGGTGGAATCCTCCTTCTGCTTAATTTGTTCTGAAGACCTTTTTATTATGCAAGCATTTAAAATAACTAATAGATTTTCTTGTGTTGAAGCATGGGGTTTGGAATTGTTGCACTTTAGTCAGATTGATTCTCTATACAATTCCAAGACTGTTATTACACTAATTGGAAGTGGCAATAGGAAGCTTAAGTAAATAATATAGTAGTTGTTTAGGAAGATCTAATGCCTACTTCAGTGACTAAACTTTGTATTTCAATCTAACATTGCATAGGAAGGAAGGAGCTGAAGTAACCATGTATCACTTTAAAATTGGATCCTTAGAACAATTGTATGTGTATGTGTTAGACTAGTGTTGGCAAACCTTTTTGGCACTGAGTGCTGGCCACTGCTCTTCCACTTTCTGGTACACATGTGCATGCAAAGACCAGCTGTCCGGTGTGCATGCATCAGCTCACTGGCCTTTTGGGAGTCCTTGCGCCTCTCTGCCCATCCCCCTGCCCACCCCCGGTCCCTATCATGGTGGCGGGACATCCCAACTAACAACCCAGGTCTGCAGCCCTGGACAGGGAGAAAACGTTGAGTGGGAAATGCTTCCTCCCTCCTCTGAAAAGCTGGAGCCCCATCTTGGCATTGGGCTGGGCAGCAAGCGGGAGAGCTTCACCCCAATTCTGGATGAAGTGCCTTCCACCAGCCCATCACCGAGAACAAGCCTGCACAGTCCCCCCTTCCTGATTATTTCCTAACCAGTGCACTGTGGCGTCTCCATGCTGTGCTCTCCTCTGGCCCTACAGGGAAGCTCACCTCCCAGATGGTTGCTTCTCCTTTGGAACTGGTAGTGTGTGAGGACCTCTGCCGCTTCCTTGCAGTGGTAGAAACAGTGGATGGGGCGGTCAGCTATCCAGCAAACCCCGCCCCATTGTCCTTGTGCCTGAGCAGGTGAGATGCTCCAGACCACAGATGCGTGTCAGTGCCACGGGCTGGAGGGCTGGGGATGCACAAGAAGGAAGGGGAGCTCTGGCCCATCCATCCTGGCTGGAAGCTCTGCTCCCCTTGCACTGCCCAACTGGTTTTCACACATGTGGGAGTGCCAGAAACCGAAAGCAGCCACCCAATATGCATGTGCATGCCAGGAAGGTGACCTTCTGCGTTTTGGCACATGCATGCATGCCGGCCACCTGGTCTTTGCACATTCATGCATGCCAGAAGCTGGAACACCATGTGGCTGGCATACACACATGCACCATGTAGCTCTTTTAGTTTCTGGTGCCCCCGTGCACATGAATATCAGCTGTCAGTGCACCGAAACCTGAAAGAGCTCCATGTGCCCAGAGAGATGGCTCTGTATGCCACTTCCGGCACACGTGTCATAGGCTCGCCATCACAGTGTTAGACTATATGGGAATTGTATTCATGTTCCAAGCATAGTAGAAAATAAGGGCCTGTACTGAGCTTCAACAACTTAGATACATATTAGTTACCATATTTTTGGACTATAAGATGCACCGGACTACACGGTGCATCTAGGTTTTAGGGAGGAAAACAAGGGGACAAAAACCTTCCAGCAATCTGCTGGAAACGGCCTTCCCCACCCCCTAGAGGCCCTATGGAAGCGGGAAATGTGCCATTTACCAGCTTCTGATGGGATGGGAAGTTTCAGTTTTTTCTTCTCCCCAGGCTTCAGAGCCTTTTTAGGAGTCTGGGGAGGGCAAAAATGGCCTCCCCCACCCTAAGGCCTTCCGGAGGCCAGAAATAGCCCATTTCCCAACTTGAAAGGGGCAATTTCTAGCCTCCATAGAGCCTCCGGGTGGGGTGGGGAAGGCCATTTTTGCCCTTCCCAGGCTCCTAGAAAGACCTTGGAGCTTGGGGAGAGCAAAAAATGGGCCTTGCCCACCTTCTCTGAAGGCTGGAATCAGCCAATTTCCCAACTCCCAGTGGGCCCAGAATGCCCAAAACCCAGCTGGCTGGCGCATGCATGTGCGCCGGACCTAAGCTTGCATTCCCACCAATATGGCTCACATGTCACTTGTGGCATACGTGCCATAGGTTTGCCATCATGGTGATAGGCGAAAATACTGGCAGCATTACACTGAATTAGTAATCTCAGTAAAAGTGCTGTTCCCTGGACAACATTTAAACTATGACTTAACATCTAACTTAAGGAAAAGTCCTGTCTGTCAGGATGATGAGAAAATTGTACATGTGGGAATTATTTCAATGAGCATTTTCTGACACTGGTTTATTTTGAGTACTTTGCTAATATATTGCCATGCAAGTCTAGTTTGTTAAGTAATTGTGATGAAAAGTTTTTGGGATGACCATATTACTTCTGGGTAATATGGGAGCTTATTGGAATGGTCAACCATATACAAGATGCTTGAAGTCATGACTAGAAGCTCAATGGAAGGTTTCAGTTTTACTCTTTTAACATTGAACATTTTGAATGTACAATGAGAATGTACAATGGCAGCATATACCCTCTAATAGTGACAGGTGTTCGAGGCAGAAAGATTTAATGTACATTTTAATAAAGTTGAAACTTTTAAAGAATTTGGTACATGCATTTGTAGTGAGGATTTTTTTAAATAAATGGGTAATTTGGAAGTGTACCATTGCTTATTACTTTTAACACTTACCTCCTTTGATTTTCTAAATTAGAGTAACATCTAGCAGCTGGAAGGTATGCTAGAGGTGTTCTGCTTACCACACTAGGCAATTCTTAATGGCAATGTCCTTAGAAGATGACCTATGATTACAACCCACAGTTTTGCTTTCATGTAGCTAGAGGGGACATGTGTTACTGTCATAATCAATTGATGAGAATGGATGGATGACCAAACGATGAAAGTGTGGGCTGGGTGTTTAGCTTGACATCTTGTCTGTGACAAAATAGCAACATGGATGCATGGGCAGTATTTCTTCCATCACCCTTATCCTCAAGATAGAGTTATCTGTGTGCTTTGACATTCTATAATGTTAATTGAGATTAACAAAAGCCATTAGTATAATCACATTTCCATATTAATAAAGCTAACACAGGTTATAGTAAGTCTCATTTCTTGGTACTTTTTCCTCTGTTCTGCTGTGACAGAAGTAAATATATTTGATCTGGTTTTTTGAAAATCCAAGAATGTATTTTCTCATTAAATGTTTAACAACATTTTAAAAAATGATGGTAAACCATATATTTCGCTTATAAAGCAATGATTGATAGCCTCTTTTTGTTGAAGGCCTATCTGCTTTCAAACATCTGTTGAAACAAATAGCTCTGCAGAAAACGAATGAGTCGCTTGCCTGGTATCTGACAGTCAGGCATACCAAAGCAAAGGGACTGCTTCAGAGAAGCTGGGCTTTAACATCCACAGCCCTTTCACTGCTCACGGACTGGGAAGATTCCACCTAGAGGAGGAAATTTACTATATATATATAGAACTATATATAAGGCTTAGATATTTACTTCCTTTCTTTTTGACCCATTCCTTTCATCTTTTTATATGCCAAACTAATCTCATTATCCTGGTTATTCTTTTCATCCCATTAATTCATCACAAATTAATTCTTGAGCTAATCTTTCCTTGTTTGCTGTACCGTTTCCACTGCATTCAACTTTTTATGTTTTTGTTAGCATATCCATAGAAACATAGAAACATAGAAGACTGACGGCAGAAAAAGACTTCATGGTCCATTTAGTCTGCCCTTATACTATTTCCTGTGTTTTATCTTAGGATGGATATATGTTTATCCCAGGCATGTTTAAATTCAGTTACTGTGGATTTACCAACCACGTCTTCTGGAAGTTTGTTCCAAGGATCTACTACTCTTTCAGTAAAATAATATTTTCTCATGTTGCCTTTGATCTTTCCCCCAACTAACTTCAGATTGTGTCCCCTTGTTCTTGTGTTCACTTTCCTATTAAAAACACTTCCCTCCTGAACCCTATTTAACCCTTTAACATATTTAAATGTTTCGATCATGTCCCCCCTTTTCCTTCTGTCTTCCAGGCTATACAGATTGAGTTCATTAAGTCTTTCTTGATACATTTTATACTTAAGACCTTCCACCATTCTTTTAGCCCGTCTTTGGACCCATTCAATTTTGTCAATATCTTTTTGTAGGTGAGGTCTCCAGAACTGAACACAGTACTCCAAATGTGGTCTCACCAGCGCTCTATATAAGGGGATCACAATCTCCCTCTTCCTGCTTGTTATACCTCTAGCTATGCAGCCAAGCATGCTACTTGCTTTTCCTACCGCCCGACCACATTGCTCACCCATTTTGAGACTGTCAGAAATCACTACCCCTAAATCCTTCTCTTCTGAAGTTTTTGCTAACACAGAACTGCCAATGCAATACTCAGATTGAGGATTCCTTTTCCCCAAGTGCATTATTTTACACTTGGAAACATTAAACTGCATTTTCCATTGCTTTGACCATTTATCTAGTAAAGCTAAATCATTTACCATATTACAGACCCCTCCAGGAATATCAACCCTATTGCACACTTTAGAGTCATCGGCAAATAGGCAAACCTTCCCTACCAGACCTTCCCCTATGTCACTCACAAACATATTAAAAAGAATAGGACCCAGAACAGACCCTTGTGGCACACCGCTTGTAACCTGTCTCTGCTCAGAATACTCGCCATTAACAATAACTCTCTGATGTCTATGCTTCAGCCAGCTTGAAATCCACTGAACTATCCAGGGATTAAGTCCAATCTTCACTAATTTATCTATCAGCTCTTTATGTGGAACCGTATCAAAGGCTTTGCTGAAGTCCAGATAGACAATATCCACAGCACCACCTTGATCCAACACCTTTGTGACATAGTCAAAGAAATCAATGAGATTAGTCTGACATGATTTGCCTTCAGTAAAGCCTTGCTGATTTGGGTCCAATAAGTTATTGTTTTTAGGTGCTGATTTATCTCTTTTTGAGTAGAGTCTCCATCATTTTAACTACAACTTATGTCAAGCTAACTGGCCTGTAGTTACCAGCTTCTTCTCTACTGCCCTTCTTGTTGATAGGCACAACACTGGCCATTCTCCAATCCTCAGGAACATCTCCTGTTAACAGGGATTGATTAAACAAATCAGTCAGGGGGGTAGCAATGACAGATCTGAGTTCTTTAAGAACTCTGGGGTGGATGCCATCTGGACCCATTGCCTTATTTATCTTTAATCGTTCAAGTTCTTCTAAGACATCGGCTTCTAAGATCACTGGAGCTGAATCCGTACAGCTGGAAGCAATGCTATATCCCTCTATAGTATTATTTTGTAGGGTGTCTTTTGAGAAAACTGAACAGAAGTAGCTATTGAAATGGTCAGCGATCTCCTTATTCCCATCAATGCATGTATTATTCCCGGTACTAAGCTTTGTGATGCTGCAGTTTTTCTTCTTCCTATCACTAATATATCTGGAGAAGGTTTTATCCCCCTTCTTTACAGATTTTTCAATTTCTTCCTCTTTTGAGGCTTTAGCAGCATATATTATCTGTTTCGCCTCCTTCTGTCTCATTTTATACACCTCTCTATCAGCTATACTTCCAGACTCTTTATACCTCCTATAGGCAGCCTTTTTTTCATTGACTATAGCCCTTACATCATTGCTAAACCATAGCGGTTTCTTCTTCCTTTTACCTTTAGTTATTTGATTTACATAAAGTCTTGTGGCTTTTAAGATGGCCTTTTTTAATACAGTCCACTGGGTGCTCGCTCCTGCCATTTTATCCCTCCCCTTTAATTCATTATTTAAATATTCCCCCAGTTAAATATCCAGTTCTTGCATCCATATAGAAAAGAAGACAGAAGCATATTTTACACATAACCACTGCTGCTAGAATTGCTTATGCTCAACTATGGAAAACAGACACATTACCACCCACATTAAATTCAATTAATAAAATACACAAGGTGGCTGAAATAAGCAAAGTAACCTTAGAAGTACAAGGCAAAGATGATACAGAATTTTATAAAACATGGGACAAGTGGTACATCTGGTTAAAACAAAACAAATATTTAAATACTTAATTCTCACAAACTACTACCCATTACATACAAGAAATATAAAAATTCATCACAGATGTGTAATCTTACAATCCAAAGATAAACAATAAATACAGAATAATAATCTCATACTACCAAATATACAAATAGTTAATTAATCTAAAGGCTGTGTAAAATAAGATAGTCAACAGTTTAGTTGACATTGTCTTTTTCTTTTTCCTCTTTTCTCTTTCTCCTCTTTCCTTTTTCCCTCTCACTGCTTTTCTTCTTTCTCCTTTCCCCCATCCTCTCATGTTCACTTTCCCTTTTTATGATATTTGATTTTGTTATTGTATTGGATATGATTTTCTTTTTCTCTTTTGTTTCTCTTTTTATATTAACCAATAAAAGAAAAAGAAAAGAAGACAGAACCATATTCGTAGATGCAACCATTTTCACGTCTTTTGACAAACTTTTATTTTCCACAATAAATCATACGGTACTTATTTTATACCAGCATTTGCAAAATTTTAAATGTCTTCATTTTCCCGTCATAAGGCACACACAAATATATCTCTCTGCCTGCCTGCCTGCCTGCCTGCCTGCCTACCTACTGTTCTGTCTGGGTGCCCCCAGACTTCAACACCAACTGGAAAAAGCAGCCAGACACACTGGTAAAATCAAAAGCACTTTATAGTTTGAAAAATAAACACAGAGAAAAACCTGTTCTTCCCAACAGGCAGGCTATGAGACTTCACAGCAGAGTCCTGATGGCCAGACAATACAGCAGACTTCTTGCTGGCACACCCACCACTGTAGAGAATAAGACCCACACCTTTCCCCCCCAAGGTTTCAGTATTCAAAGTCACAAACCAGAATTCCAAGACGCCAAAGATCACAGCCAGGTCCCAGGACTCCCAAAGATAATACTCCACAAGCCAGGAAGGGTGGGTCTGCCTTTCCAGCCTTTCCAGAGAGCACCACACCCAAACCCAGCTGTTGCCTCTTTAGTGCTGAAAGTACCTGGCTAATTGTCCCCTTCGTTGTGTTGCTCTTCTCTGCCGGAGATCGATTATTGCTTGTGCATTTTCATCTAAGGAATCCAGGCTGCTTGCTGGGGGGAGCTCCCTCTCGGGGGACTCTGGCTGTCCTCCCTCTCCCTCAGCCTGAGATTCCTCCTCCCCGTCTGCCTGAACCTCCTGTTCCTCATCCTCCCCCTCTGAGCAGGAAGCCGGCAGAGGATCAGCCGTTCCCTGAGGGGCCTCAGACGGAATCACAACACCTACCTACCTACCTACCTACCTACCTACCTACCTACCTATCTATCTATCTATCTATCTATCTATCTATCTATCTATCTATCTATCATCTAATCTAATCATTCACTTCCATTTTACCATTTAAATTCACTTTGATCTTTGACAAACTAATTTTCAGATCCATCCTCTTCGCTGCATCGTAAAATCTAACACCAACTGCAAATCATTCAAATTCTAATCTAAGGCAACACCAGTTTATCTATGTACAATTAAATGTGTCTCCAACCAACACAGTTCTAAGAGTACCCAAAACACTGATATAAGAGCTGTTTACCAGACTGATAAAGATACAACAGCTATTATATAAACAACGAGCTGCAAACCTCTTCACTATCAGCAAAGAGATCAGTTTTTTTTTTACAAGTTTAGAAAAAGGCTTTGAGAAAGAATATCAGAGAAACTCAACCTAATGTGCATCAAGATATTTTAGATCTAAATTGAAAATTGTTCACTTGCTGAAATTTCTGTATCTCTTCCCCTTTCATCTCAGCAAACATTGCCAAACAGAACTTTGTGAATATTGTACTTGGAAAATAACAATTTTTTTGTTCAGGCAGTTGCTAAAGAGCTTGTCTTTTCCTTATTAATGTCTCAAACAAGGAAGGAGGTTATCAGACACGCTTATTCCTAATTCCGGTTCAGTGTTGAAAATTTGCTAAGCATTCCATTTATTTTCACACATGCTTTACTTCTAAATATATACACTATTACACATTCAGCAACCAACCTTCAGTTCATGCAAAACACTCCATTAATTTAAGCTTATTCACTTTATCATATGCTTTCCGTGTATCAACAAATATGTATTTTTTCTCTCACTTTCATACATTTCTCAATGACTTGTCAAAAAACTAAAATGTAGTCTGCTTGTCCTTTCATACCATAAAGCAGGGGTGGGCAATTAATTTTGCCATGGGGCCGCATGAGAAATTGGGATGGTTTTAGAGGGCAGGATTAATATAATTAACTCAGTTCTACCCAATACTGTATACTATTGGGTAGAACTGAGTTAATTATATTATAATTATAAATTATAATTATATATTATATTATGTTTTATATATATAAATATGCAAAAGATCAGCAAAAATATGTGATATATATGTATATATATACATACATATATCAAGAATAGTCCTAAAAATGCGAGTTCCAGGTACGTGTGTGAATGATGAGGCAGCAGCCATCTCGATCACCGGAACATAGAAACTTTAATAAAACCACTTAGCTTTCGTTAGCGTGCTGCTAACTTCGTCAGAGTATTAAAAATGCCATGGGAGACAATCACCTTCATAAAGCATTATTCAGTCTGCTCATTGCCTGCGTCATAGGGCCACACCCTTCCCTCCCCTCTGCGGCAAGCCTAATTGTGGGCTTGCTCATGCTGGCTAACAGACACGAGTAAAAGCGGTAGATCCCCCTTTAGCCAGCATGAGCAAGCCCACAATTAGGCTTGCCGCAGAGGGGAGGGAAGGGTGTGGCCCTATGATGCGGGCAATGAGCAGACTGAATAATGCTTTATAAAGGTGATTGTCTCCCATGGCATTTTTAATACTCTGACGAAGTTAGCAGCACGCTAACGAAAGCTAAGTGGTTTCATTAAAGTTTCTATGTTCCGGTGATCGAGATGGCTGCTGCCTCATCATTCACACATACATATATATATATATACAGTGGAACCCCGACATAAGAGCTGCTCGACTTAAGAGCTACTCGAGATAAGAGCTGGGAGAGGAGAGACATTTTTTTATTTTATTTTATTTATTACTTGGATTTGTATGCCGCCCCTCTCCGCGATACGAGCCGAGAAGAGCCGGGCTGGCTTACTTTCCTTCC
This sequence comes from Erythrolamprus reginae, assembly GCF_031021105.1. Classification (NCBI taxonomy): domain Eukaryota; kingdom Metazoa; phylum Chordata; class Lepidosauria; order Squamata; family Dipsadidae; genus Erythrolamprus; species Erythrolamprus reginae. Next base: position 195,863,625 of record NC_091952.1, on the reverse strand, counting down.
TTCCCGCGCTGATGCAGAGCCACTCGAACAAAGCGTCGCGCCCCTCTGATGCTTTCGGCGGCTTCCGAAGCGACGCTGGGCTCTTTTGCCGCCAAAAGCGTCAGGGGGGCGTGACGCTTTGTTCGAGTGGCTCTGCATCAGCGCGGGAAGGAAGGAAAGTAAGCCAGCCCGGCTCTTCTCGGCTCGTATCCCGGCACTTGGTGAGTGGAGAGGCGGTCGCCTCCCCTGCCGCCCCACTCTGGGGGTCCTTGGCTTCTGCTGGGGGTGGGGGGATCCGAACGCTGTTTTGAATTTCACATTCCGAGTGGCCCAAACGCCAAAGGCGAACTTCCGCACCTCAGGAGTTAGCTCGCAAACGGCGCGGCTGTTTTAAAACATCGCTGCCGGCCTGGGGGGGGAGAGGGAAAGGGGGGAGAGGGGGGAGAGAAAGAGAGAGGGAGAGAGAGAAAGAGAGAGGGAAAGGGGGGGAGAGGGGGGAGAGAAAGAGAGAGGGATAGAAAGAGAGAGAGAGTGAGAGATGCTCAGTGAGCCTTTCTTTGAAGTTGCCTTTCTTTCTTTCTTTCTTTCTTTCTTTCTTTCTCTCTCTCTTTCTTTTTCTCTCTTGCTCTCTTGCTCTTTCATTCTTTTTTCTTTCTCTTTCTTTCTTTCTTTCTCTTTCTTTCTTTCTTTCTTTCTCTTGCTTTCTCTCCTTCCTTCCCTCCTTCCATTTCTTTCATTCTCCCTCTCTATTTTTATTTCTCTTTCATTTTCTTTCTTTCTCTCTTGCTTGCTTTCTTTCTTGCTCTTTTTCTTTCTCTCTTTTACCTTCCCTTCCTCTATTTCTTGCTTTCCTTTTCCTTCCTCCCTTCTTTCCTCCCTCTACAGGATTGGGTGGCAGTGAAGTTACTCTCCCCTTTCATAAGTTTCCTTGCTTCCTTCCTCTGTTCCTGTCCCTTCACCCTTTCTTTCTTCCTTTCTTTCTTCCTTCCTTTCTTTCTTTCCTTCCTTCCTTTCCTCCCTCCATTTCTTGCTTTCCTTTTCCTTCCTCCCTTCTTTCCTCCCTCTACAGGATTGGGTGGCAGTGAAGTTGAATAAATAACTACAGTTTAATGAATAAAAATAAAAGTTTGCCATGTTGATTGTTTTGGGTAAAAAGAGGAAGGGAAGGAAAGCTCTCAGCTTATCATCTTATTAATAAGTAAAGTTACATTTATTCTTGCAATGTCTTTTTGCATAATTTAGACTAACTTTGTGAGTTTTTTGAGGGCTGGAACCAATTAAAATTATTTACATTAATTCCTATGGGGAAAAGTCGTTCGAGATAAGAGCTGCTCGACTTAAGAGCGCAGGTCCGGAACGAATTAAACTTGTATCTCGAGGTACCACTGTATATATAATATATATAATATATATATATAATTATATATTGTATTATATTATATTATATATAATATATTATAATTATACATTAATTGCCCACCCCTTCCTTCCTTCCTTGTTCCCTCCAATTCTCCTTCCTTCCTTCCTTCCTTCCTTCCTCCCTCCCTCCCTCCCTCCCTCCCTCTCAACCGCCGCGGGCCGGTCACAAACAGCGGGTAGGCCGCATCTGGGCCGCGGGCCGCACTTTGCCCCTGTCTGCCATAAAGCCATATTGTGGTTCCAAAATTTTGCTCATTGTTGAACCTTTTGAACAGAATTCTGCTAAATACCTTCCCAGGAACATTTAACAAAGTAATTCTACTACATTCCATTCTCCACTATCCTGTCAGTGCTGAAGAAGCTTCTTGGATGAGAAGCGAGATGTCTTCAAAAGAAAAAAGAAAGTCCAGTTGCCTCCTGAAAAAGTACCTTTGGGACAACCATGACCTGGATGACTGAGAATCTCTATAGACTTTAATTCTAGTACAGTTTTTTTTCCATTCTTTCTATCTTTGCCTTTATAGAAAGGAACAATCATGGCATTTTCCTAGTTACTGGTATCAAATTAATTAACATGGTAATTAACCATATTTAATTCAGTTTTATAAACAAGCACTCATAACTGTCAACTAAAAAATAGAGCCCCTGGGTCATAGTCAAGATCACCACTCCCCTCCCAGACCTTGATATTAAGGAGGTAGGATTTGAGACCTTAAATCTTGAATAGGACAGCATCCATTCCCAGGTTTGGTAATGCATGCCAGATCGCTCAGTCACCTCTCACCAATCATGGATAAATATAATCTCAACACAAATGAATTAGGCCTTTACCAGAAATATCTTAATATCATTGATGATCCAGGCTTTCAACCAAGCATGCAGCAAATTGTTCTTCCACTAAAGCTTTCTCTAAAGCCCCCTTCAGTGCTTTTCCCAAACTGTCATGCCCAGAATATATTGTCCCCAATGTTAGGTTAATTATATGTCCAGCCCCACCACAGGACCACAGTGGCCCCAGATCATGCCAGGCTCAAATGTAACTAACTGGCAACCATACTTAGCATAAAAATAGAACTGGTTTTTAAAAATTATTTCAAACAGGCCATATTCCACAAAAATAAAACATTTAAACAAAATTATCTGTTTATCTGGCTAAATTGTAAAATGTGATGAAAATGTGATGAAAGTTTTCGTAGATTTTCACGGGTATATGTATGTAGATTGTTCTGAGTTCTCAGAACAATCTACATATATATGTCACATGTTTTTTTTGCTGAATTTGAAAATTAAGGGAGACTAGGATAGATCTATTTCGGCCTTATTTTGGCCTCATCAGCTAGCCATACCCACTGGGACTTGAACCTGCAACCTTTGCCTTGTAAGGCACAGAATTATCCTCTAGGCTACAGTATCCAATCCCTTCAGCTCTGCACCAGGGAAGGGTTACATATTTTTGTGTCGAATCACCCTGCTGTATATATATATATATACACACACACATATATATGAGATCTATCCCCCAAACTAGATAATATTCCCTTTTATTTTTCATTACTGTTTTCATTTGCAAAATAAACAGTTGTAAAATAGTGATTTGAGTAAGTTTCAGAAAGAGGTTGGAGAACATTTCACAAAGCTTCTAATACTGTCATATGGAAGCAGTGTTCCTGCTTGTTGAAAAGATCAAAAGTTTAAACTGCTCTCCTGCACTGTAACATGTTGTATTAACAGCAGATTCATTTATTTCCTAATTAACAAAAAGTGTTCTTTTTATTTAAGCCATCTGGCCACAGAGCATGTTGTTTAACTGCTTGCTGTTACAGTTTGGAGCCACAGAGATGGGAGAGGGGAGTGTTTGGGCTCTTATTTTGGCTAGCGACTAAATCAATGCTGTAGGTGTATTAACACACATGCTTATCATTGTAGCGTTTATTCCTTATTGATCATACACAGAGAGAGAGAAAGAGAAAGAAAGAGAAAGAGAAAGAGAGAGAAAGAAAGAAAGAAAGAAAGAGAAAGAGAGAGATTTCTTTTTACAGGCAAAACACTTTTAACATTGACAGTTGGTTCATGACACTCGGCAGTTGCAATTGAGTGCTGCCGTTCTCTTTCCATATCAACAGTACCGTCTACAGCAAATATTTTTCAATGACCTTTTGCTCTAGACACTTGGGCACATTATGTGCAAAAACAACAATCTTTTGTCATGTCTTCATTCATGATGCAGTGTAAAAAAATTATGCATTTATTTAGCTATTTACTCATTCTGAAAGGTCTGCAGCTTTCTACTGATTCCCTCTTGATTGCTTGGTGTACGCAGCAGCTGTGCTTACTTACCTTGCATTGCATCGATAAAAGGAATTACGGCTGGTATCGGATTTTTAAACTACAGACATACCCATTATAGGTAGTCCTCAATTTATGGCCATAATGGAGCCTGGAATTTCTATCATAGGTTATGATTATCATTTTTCATGACGTGTTTTATAGTGGTTGTTAAGCAAACGATGTGATTGTTAAGCTCATGCATGTATCCGGGATTTTTTTCCAGCAGAAACTGGCCCTGAAGGCAAAAAAAAGGAAAAACAACTAACAAACCATAATCATGATCATGGAATGCGGCAGCCAGCTGTGAAGGTTATCCAGTTGCTAAGTGCCTGAAATGTTGTCATGTGACCACACACAATGTGTGTGCACATATGCAACGGTCTGATGTCCAAAGCTGGTTCTTAAGTAGCTGGGGGGGGGTTTGGGAGGGGGGGATTCTTTGTAACTTATTGGTCGTAAGTCAAGGACTACTTGTATATCTGAATGAAAGTATAAATAATTATACTGTACTTTCCAATTGATGTATTTTGCTTTTCCTTAATTTCTCAAAGAGATCTAATTTGTTGTAGTGGTTAAAAAAATCAGACTAGAAGCTGGGTGACTCTGTATTCTAGTCACTGAGCCGTTGATAAACTGTTCAAATTGACGAGTGTGTAGCGTTAGAAGGCCAGATGTGATTTTATGGGCTTCTTATGTTACTCAAGCCTCTTTAAGCATATATTGCCTCAACAATTGTCTGGGTTCTGTAACCAGATTCCTGATTAAAAAATGTTGAGTAGTTTTCTAGCATTGAACGCAAAAGACCTCTTTCCGGTATAATATGCAAAGATTGAAATGTTTGTCCATATCAATTTTCTCTGAAGCTCAAAATTTTTCTGTAACATGATATCTACCTCAATAACCTAGGAAAATGATATTGTTCCTATAGCGTCGTTGTTTTGCATGTGTTCCATTGCATTCTTCTTCTGAAATAATTTTAATTAATGAGTCTGTTTTACATATTATTTTTATTGTAAGACTTCTTTACAAATATTTTTTGAAAGTTGCCTGTGATTAGCATCTTTTATTTTCCTTTTAAATGGACTTGGCATTTATAAAATTTGGAAAAACATGATAATGGTTTGGCTCTAGGTTGATTATTTTCCTTTGATCTGAAGGAACGGCATCATTCCTGCAGTTTAAGGTGAACAGAGAAATCCAAAAGTAGGATTAGCTTTGTTTAATTTGAAAATTAAACTTAAAAATCCTAAATAGTTTGCCTTCACACTCACTCTCCTCTTTAGTATAAATTCCCATCTAGTGTTGCTGTTTGAGTCATGGTATGTGGGTGTACTTTTAATGTGCTATCATTTATACTAACTTTTCTGGTCTTTTCTCTTTAGGTAATTGAATTGTCAAATTGTACAATGAGTCTTATCTTATAATGTATTAGGAAACAAAACTGCTACAGTCTATAAAGAATTAGCAATATATTATCAGCAACAAGTGGTCTGGTTTTTCATCTGCTGTTTAAAATTTGACCTGACCAAATGAAATATATAGTAGCAACTAATCAGTTATGAATGTTATCTCTCTGTGTGTTATATTATAAAATCAATGGACACACCTGCCAATTAACTTTTATTATGATATTTTCAAATAAAACACAATAAGAGCCCTACTGGATAAGGCTACAGATCCAACTGGATTCTAAAAACATTCTAACCATATTTACTATATTTTAGTTTTCAAATCCACATCCTTTCCAGCACATGGATTTTAACAATGTCTCTGTTGATTTATATTTTGATAAAACCATGGAGCAACTATTTTGCAAAATAATAAAATTAAAATTGCCTCCCTGATTACAGAATGAGAGTTTAACAAAAGAAAATAATTCTTCTTGTATTGATTTTGTCCTCTATCAATAAAGCAAAGAGTTTTCTACAAATACTCACTCCAGAGTTAATTCTTTGAAAGTAATAATGTATCCAAGTGCATAAAACATATTCCATCTGTTTAGTTTAAGCATTACAAGATTTCTTCTAAATTTTAAAACCTTAATCCTAACATTTGAGTAAAGGTTCATTATGAACATAATGTATTTACAAAGTTGTGGCCCTTGTCTTTGGAATATCAGCAATCATGAAGATACCTACAGCTCTGATTCTTTAAATGTGCTGGAAATCCCTTAAAACCCGGCTGTTTCCAGGCTTGAGGTTAAAGTGTCTGTGGAATCCATGGCAATTTTTCTTGTTGTTTCTGAGTTCTATTTATGCGGTTTTGTTCAGATGGTCAGGAAAGCTGTCCAGAGTCTTTTTGGAGTTGGGCAGCCTCAAAATCCAATCAACAGAACCAACCAACCAACCAACCAACCAACCAACCAACCAACCAACCAACCAACCAATCATAGTTTAAAGAAATATTTTACATAAGGCCATTTATAGTGGTATGTTGTACCAACATAAAATAATCTAGCTTGATTATTTTCTTACTTGACTATTTATCTCCTGCTTACTTGGTAACTACTTGGTAATTTTAATTTGTCTTTCTTCTAATTACAGCTCAGAGCTGTGGAAGATTTATCTTAAATTATGTATCTTAAAGTATGAACACCTGTTTTTTGTGCATATCATAGTTGATACAGATACTAATTCGCCAAACTGTCCTATTTCTAATTATTCAGAAGCAACTAATTCTAATTATACATACCATTCTGTATAGAATAGTAGAGTTGAAAGGGACCTTGGAGGTCTTCTAGTTCAACCCACTGCCTGAGCAGGAAATCATATAAAATTCTGAACAAGTGACTGTCCAATATAGACAAATAGCTGTCTTAAGTATGCATTGAATGAAACAAAATGGAAAATAATAATAGAGATCGTGAAAATTTGCAGCTAATATTACTTCCTTTACCTGAATGTTTTATAGTCCAGTATTATAAAACATATAGTTGTAACAAGCCAACAACTTGCTGTTATTTGAAAGTATTTGAATATATATATATATATATAAACATTACACAGGGCAAAACCCGAACTCAGAACAATCTACATACATATACCCGTGAAAATTTACGAAAACAAACAAATATATATATATATATATATATATATATGTGTGTTAAATGTTTTTTAGCTGGAATTTTAAAATTAAGGGAGACTAGTATAGATCCATTTCGGCCTTATTAGGCCTCATCAGCTAGCCACACCCTTTCTTTACTGGGATTCGATCTGGGAAGCTTCTGCATTGTAAAGCAGAGAGCTAGCAATTAGACCCATCAGATCTGAATCCTCCCAGCTCTGTACCAGGGACATAAGAAAAACATATATATATATATATATATATATATATATATATATATATATATATATATATGTCACATGTTTTTTTGCTGAATTTGAAAATTAAGGGAGACTAGGATAGATCTATTTCGGCCTTATTTTGGCATAATCAGCTAGCCATACCCACTGGGATTTGAACCTGCAACCTTTGCCTTGTATGGCAGAGAATTATCCTCTAGGCTACAGTATCCAATCCCTTCAGCTCTGCACCAGGGAAGGGTTACATATTTTTGTGTCGAATCACAAAATACACACATATATATATGTATCATATGTTTTTTGCTGAAATTTTAAAATTAAGGGAGACTAGGATGGCACCATTTCGGCCTTGTTCTGGCCTCATCAGCTAGCCACACCCTTACTGGGATTTGATCTGGCAGCTTCTGCCTTGTAAGGCAGAGAATTAACCTCTAGGCCACCAGTCCTGATCCCTTCAGCTCTGTACCAGGGAGGGGCTATATGTTTTTTTTTCAATATACCAGGGTGATCCGACATTATATATATACATTATACATATATATATGTTCGTAGATTTTCACGGGTACAGGTATGACGGTCTTGGCATATTCAGGTTTCTTCCCATGTACGTTTCAGAGATTTCTGGCAATGTTTCGATGAGGTCCCACTCATCATCTTCAGGCTGGTGCTTTTGGCCTTGTGCTAGGGTGAATTAGTAACAACAGTTAAAGAAAAAAGAGGCAAAAGCAGGAAAAAACATTACAGATACAATTAGGAAAAGACATGTCCAGTTGTATGTGGCATGTTCCAGAGTTAGTTCACCTGACAGCCTGGTCATCCTCCAGACAGACAGCAAAACCAGGAATGTTGTTTATCGGGAGGTCCTGAGCAATTCGTCTAAGGCCGTGATGGTGAACCTTTTTTTCCTTGGGTGCCGAAAGAGTGTGTGCATGTGCTATCGTACATGCATGAGTGCCCACACACATAATTCAATGCCTGGGGAATGCGAAAACACCCCAGGAGGGTGAAAATGGCCTATCCCCCAACTTCTGGTTCACCCTGCTCAGGCTCCAAAGGCTTCCTTGGAGCTGGGCGATGGTACAAACGCCCTCCCACATCCCCCCAGAGGCTCTCTGGAAGCCAAAAACACCCTCCCAGAGTCTCTGTGCAAGCCAAAAATCAGCCAGCCGGCACACACATGCACATTGGAGCCAGTGATGGGCTACCAAAATTTTTACTACCAGCCTATGGGTGTGGCTTATGCATTGGGTGCTCTGGGGTGGAGCTACCCCACTGCGTTCTCCCCTGTCCGGGCAGTAGCCCACCCCTGATTATTTACTATATAAAGTGTATGTACACACACAGCTCTTCTAAAATTATACACATTCAAACTCATTTACTGCGATAGGAAAAACATACCCAGAGCCCAGAAGGGAAAAAAAGAAAAAGAAAAAATCCAACTTTTGCTACTGGTACTGTGTACCTGACCAAACTTTTGCTACGGTACTGCATACTTGACCATACCCATGGAAGCCTATCACTGGTTGGAGCTGAGGTAGGGCAACAGCTCGTGTGTCAGCAAATATGGCTCTGCGTGCCACCTGTGGCACCTGTGCCATAGGTTCGTCATCACTGATCTAGGGGATGAATTAAAAGTTTATACTATGCAAATAATGTCTTCATCTGTAACAGAAACGTAACTTACCATATCTAACAAAATAATACAGTCTCTTTTTAATCACTCATTAGTTTTTTAGCATTAAGTGTCAATTTATCAATCCCCATCACATAGTTTCATAGCAAAGCAGTTTAGATATACCGTATATACTCGAGTATAAGCCGACCCGAGTATAAGCCGAGGCACCAATTTTTGCCACAAAAACTGTGAAAACTTATTGACCCGAGTATAAGCCGAGGTTAGAAAATGCAGTGGCTACTGGTAACTTATAAAAATAGAAACCAATAAAATTACATTAATTGAGACATGTTTTAGAATATTTATTTTAAAGAAAACCAGTAAACTAGCTTTAAGCGATCAAGAGATGAATGGGTGAATGAATGGACGGAGGGTGGGAAGGAAGGAAGGAAAGAGGGAAGGGACAGGAACAGAGGAAGGAAGCAAGGAAACTTATGAAAGGGGAGAGTAAGAGAGGAATGAGTGAAGGGAGGGAGGGAGGGAAGAAGGTGGGAAGGAGAAAGAGAAGAAGAAATAGAGGAAGGGAAGGTAAAAGAGAGAAAGAAAAAGAGAAAGAAAGAAAGAAAGAAAGAAAGGGGGAAGGGACAGGAACAGAGGAAGGAAGCAAGGAAACCTATGAAAGGGGAGAGTAAGAGAGGAATGAGTGTAGGGAGGGAGGGAAGAATGTGGGAAGGAGAAAGAAAAGAAGAAATAGAGGAAGGGAAGGTAAAAGAGAGAAAGAAAAAGAGAAAGAAAGAAAGAAAGAAAGAAAGGGGGAAGGGACAGGAACAGAGGAAGGAAGCAAGGAAACCTATGAAAGGGGAGAGTAAGAGAGGAATGAGTGAAGGGAGGGAGGGAGGGAAGAAGGTGGGAAGGAGAAAGAAAAGAAGAAATAGAGGAAGGGAAGGTAAAAGAGAGAAAGAAAAAGAGCAAGCAAGAAAGCAAGAAAGGGGGAAGGGACAGGAACAGAGGAAGGAAGCAAGGAAACCTATGAAAGGGGAGAGTAAGAGAGGAATGAGTGAAGGGAGGGAGGGAGGGAAGAAGGTGGGAAGGAGAAAGAAAAGAAGAAATAGAGGAAGGGAAGGTAAAAGAGAGAAAGAAAAAGAGCAAGAAAGAAAGAAAGAAAG